>NC_137606.1:43282484-43298196 GCF_963280865.1 Gymnoscopelus braueri
GCCTGATGGAGGGGAAAGGAACTGGTTGGAATAAAGTGTTACACGCGCTACGTCCTACTGGGGAAACTCCCCCCTGTCAGGTGATAAGAAGCGGCCTGCTCACTCCTCATGCATTGAAGGAATCATGAGCTCAGTTCGGGGCTCTCCCTAGGCTGGCAGCGATAGAGTTGCGCCCATGATTACAAGCTTAGGCAATTGGCACTGGGTGAAAAATGGGTTACAAAATCGTGGGATCAAAATGCAGATGCAAAAAAGAAAACGGAAAAGCGTCTGTGTCATTTTAAATTTTAGCTATATATATAATAGGTTTAGAAGGCATTTTAGATTTTACCTATATATATATATATATTTAGATGGCATTTTGCAAAACCTCTTTTTCGTAAATGAATGCCCTACTTGATCACACTACAGAGTCACACAAAAGTATCAAAAGAAGCAGATCTACAAGCTCGAAATGTGGCACGAAGAGACGTGTTCTGAGCTTGCAGATCTGCTACTTTTGCTCTTTTTGAATTTGAATCCTGAAAAGTAACAGTTTTGGACACGTCAGAGATGATTTGTAGTCGAATCGGCCTCAGGTCTTAATGGGTTAACTCCGAGTGTGCACCACTTGTACACATTATCTCTGTATCTCTCACACATCCCCACAACACACTCAGAGTTCCACTATGGAAATAAGCTCTCAAGCTTTGTTGTGTTTTATCCTTTTGAAAGATGTGTACAAATACTGTCTTCATGCATGAATTGTTCATTTTGACAATAAAAGCGTCAATCAATGAGTCAGTCCCTCCATCTGTCTCTGCCTCTATATCTGCCACGCTGCCTCTATGTCATTCTATCCCTTGACCACTCTCCCTCCCTCTGCCTTTTCTTTCCCTGTCTAATAGTCTTCCCTGCCTCACTCCCTCTTCAAACTCTCTCCCCTTCTTTCTCTATCTCTCTCTTTGTTCACCCCCCCCACACACACACACAATCTCCTCTTCCTCGGTTATGCTGTCAAATCCCTCTCCTCTCTGAATCGTTTCTGCTCCCCCTCTCCTCTCTCCTCTCTTTCCTCTTTCTCTCTCTCTACCTGCCTCTCTCCTCACACAAACCTCCGTGCGTTGTCTGTTTGCACACACACGCACACGAACACGCACGCACGCACGCACGCACGCACGCACGCGCACACACGCACACACGCACACACGCACACACACACACATACACACATACACGCACACGCACACACGCACGCACGCACGCACACACACACACACACACACACACACACACACACACACACACACACAGACTCACTCAACATCAAGCAGTGGAAGTGTAGCAAACAAGTGCAGAGTTAGGAGAGAGAGAGAGAGAGAGAGAGACTGCAGAGAGAATAAAAGCAGTGAGACAGACCGACTGTCTGGCAGTCGATTATGGAAAGAGAAACAAGACTTTCACATCTAAAGTTTTCTAACTTTGGTCTGATTCAAGGGCAAAGTGCTGCTTTGTTGCATTTTTCATTAGGACCATGTAATGTTCACACAGTCCTGTGTTAACCTTTCTGCAGGGTTCATTGCTCCCCCTTACTACAGTGTTTGCGGCCAGATTTAATCGGTCTGTTTTAAATGCACTTATGTTAACACAAAATAAAATCATAAATCAGCACCAAATTATGTTTAACACCTTTTTTAACCACATGAACCCGTCTGGGCATGTCATAATGGGCGAACATTTCTCCAAAATAGACAAACATTTGGCAAAAATAGCTGATCCACAAGCTCAGAACGCGTTGTGAACTTATCAGCAGTTTTTGACAGGGTCAATTAAGTATACATAGGGTTTAAGTGGTAAACACACTATATACTGTGCTTGTGGTAATGCTTGGGACATCAAAAAGTTATTTCGGGATCGGGATTTGCCGCAAAGGAGCCACGGCTCGTCTGGGATGCCGGGCCATGGAGCCAAACCACCTGCTCCATGAAAGGTTCGACGTAACAATTGAGCCTCCCCGGCGCCACAATATAACCTCAGTGCGGCAAGATGGGCGGATTACTTTTGGAGCATGGAGTGGTAGGTAAACACCTCCAGACTCTAGACCGATGTATCGGGCTCCCAATGGGATGCATTGCCTACTGTCTGTGACGATACGGTGATACGGTGATACGGTGGCTGCTGGAGGTGTGCCCAGAAATATAGCCCGGGTGAACCCCCCCCCCCCCAGGCCGGGGTGGTAAAACGATAGCCCCTCGGCCCTGTACCTGGGGGAGCGGAGAGAAATCACCTAACCCAAACGACAGAGAGAGATCGGAATCGATAGCAAAACTACTGATGCTACTCATATTTTCATCTGCTGGCTGAACATAATAGACATTCCCATGAATGTCCTTTGGCGGTCATTTTAGACCGGGAACAAAGGTGTGACAAAGTTGAATAAACCACTCAAAATTCAGTGAAAGTGGTCATCAATAATTGTATAATGTTTAAATGCGTAGTGTGGAGGTAAACATTGGTCTTTAGGCAAACATATGAAAAACTATATTTATGATTCAGTTCGCCTAAAGTTGTAAATTGGTCAGATTTGAGCCAAACACTGGAAGAAGGTTAAGCGAACCCACATTTGTAAACAAATAACATGCAGCCATACAGGTCATTTATCTACTGGACAGAATATTTCCGAGGGTAAAATCACTTTCCCTCACAAAACCACATTGTCATGGTCAACAATGGAGCAACAACAATGTATTGTGATTGTGATAATAGCTTTTTTTGTGATGATTTAGTGTTCCAAACAAAGAAGTGGAGACACATTCTGAGCACAACTCTCTAAAAGTTTGTAGACCTCTATTCTTGTGTTTTGACACACAACTATGAACTGAGATTGTCATGCAAGGGCCCTTCACTGCATGAAAAGAGGCAATTACTGTCATGTACAGTGTATACAGTACATAGCCACAGGAATCTGTGCAAAACCTAAGCAATCCTAATTATTGTGTCACAGCATCATCATCACCCATCAATCATGTATCCAGTACCACCCATAGAGAACATAAACTAGAGCTTCCACAGGCTGGGCCCCTTTAAAGGGATCCCTAAGCCAAATATGCCTTAATACATTATAAGTGCCCTCTATAACTAAATTATATATTTTAAAACACCTTAAAATATTTTATTTATTTTAGAAACAGTTAATCTTTTACTCAAGAGGGGCAATGCCCGTCGCAAGTTGATGATGTACTGTACTTTGTCCATGTGTGGTCCAGCATAATACAAAAAAACATATTTAAAATATTGATTTGATGCTAATATTTACCGGAAGTATTAAGTTGGTTTTCCCAGTTGTTTTTTATTTTCGCATGCATTCCATAAAGTCCATAGGACAACATGGACAAATGACATCATCAACTTGCGACGGGCATTGCCCCTATTGAGTCAAATATTAACTATTTATAAAATAAATAGAATATTTAAGGTGTTTTAAATTCTAAATTTTAGTTATAGAGAACAATCATAATGTATTAAGGCATATTTGGCTTATTGGCCAGGGATCCTTTTGATAGATCTCTCCCTGTAGAGTTGGGCACAAACACAGAGAAGTCAAAACATTGTGATCAAACCATTACAAACTGATGTTCCTCTGGGTGATATGCAAGTTCCTTCCCCATCTCATACTTTTCTACCATGTCTACCTTATAAACAAGAATCAGGGCGCCCACTCCAACAAGGTTTGACCCACACAGTGACATGGCATGCAAATGAGCAAGAGACACCCAAATGTCACCATTGATAATAAAATAATAAATCATTTTGAAAATGGTCCATTAATGAATTAATTAATTCTTTATTTCTAGGCACAATTCCCCTCTCAGAATGCCACCCTATATGGCTTTCTAGATGGCCTTGCAGATGCATGTACTGCATCCACCAATACACACCTTATATAAACACAGGTACACACACACACACACACACACACAACCAACCTGATCCAAACAGAGCCCCCCTCTCTCTCTCTCTCTCTCTCTCTCTCTCTCTCTCTCTCTCTCTCTCTCTCTCTCTCTCTCTCTCTCTCTCTCTTGGTCTCTCCTTTATGTCGTGCTGATAGTTCCATTACAGCCTCATTCAGAGTCTGAGCGAGATGGATAGCTCTGTACCAAAGGCCCAAAGAGATCTCGGCCTCTGCCTTTAGCTGAGGACCATGCCGTCCTCTCACATTATTGGGTGACAGCAGACTAACCCTCTGTTTCTTTCATCTATTTTTTCCTCTTTCCTTCTTCTCCCAATTTAGTCATTTTGCCAATTTCCTACCATCTGTATAGTTCCTAACCCCTATTGTTTGGTCTAGAGGTAGACAACCACGTGTGTCCCGTCATGCACGTGACATCGCCAGCCATTTCTTTTCACCCTGCCTGTGTGTAAAGTACATTTACTCAAGTGCTGTTCTTAAGTGCAATTTTGAGGTTTTACTTTCTGGAGTATTTCCAATTTTCTGTACTTTTACTTCTGCTCCACTACATCTCAGAGGCAAATATTATACTTTTAATCCACTAGTATTATTTAAAAACTTTAGTTACTAGTTACTTTGTAGATTTTGATTATTATTACAAAACATACATTATTCACTTCAGCCCTATATGCATTTCGGGCATTTAAAATTTGCCGATCTACAAGCTCACAATGCGTCGCATTGCGACGCATTGTGAGCTTGTACATCTGCTATTTTCTAAAGGTTCTTAGACATCTATACTACAATCGGCAAACTGGCTGTAACTGGTAACTGGTAACTGGTAAATTGTCAGTTGGGACACGTTTGTCAGTTGCATGTTAGGTTTCGCTTTTGGTTTGCATGATGCAGTTAGGTTTCGCTTTCGGTTTGCATGCTGCAGTTAGGTTTCGCTTTCGTTTTGCGCGTTGCCAAATCATGTGCGAGAAACAAGCACCGGTGTTGCAAGGAACGTCTACACGCTCTTCTGTCTCTGTCTCCGATGTGCGGGCCAGGCTACTAGATGGGAGGGCCGCGTAGCGGCCCGACCTCCTAGTGTTATACATTTGAAAACTTGTGAAATGGGACATTCTTCATAATGAGTATACTTTCTACTTTTGGTACTTTAAGTACATTTTTATACCAATACTTGTGTACTTTTACTCAAGTAAATTTTTAATTCCGGACTTGTAACAGAGTTATTGCAGTATTGATACTTTTACTTGAGTAAACCTATGGAATAGCTAGTGCAGTGACAGGGATCACCCTCCCCCGCCTTGCTTCCCAACACGGTCGATCTACAAGCTCACAAGGTTATCAACTTTTTTTTTGTTTTGTTAAAAAGTTAAAGCTCTATTCTGACAGTAGCCTAATCATTGCTATAGACTGTTTGTTCAGTAACAGTGGTCTCCCCGTCTGTCCAGCTCTTTCATAAACAGAAAATACATTTGAAGGTGGGTCGACAATTTCAGCCAATCAGGAGAGACTAACTGCTCACTCCTTTGTGCCATCTCTTCCAATTTAACTTGTTTATCCTGTATGAGTTCTCTCTCCTGATGACCTAAAATGTTATTTTCTGTTTGCTAAACAGACCCCTGTTACTTATTATAACAAACAATATCACTTACTGCACCTTCAAAGTAACTACACCTATTTTGAAATGAGCCTGTGAGTTGGACACCTAGCTCCTGAGTGTGTATCTGGAATTTCCAACCCGGTGAGACATCCCAGTCTATTTTTTTGGAAGCTGTTTTGCATGCAAGGACAGTGAACTATACTCGGTCCCCCCTCATACCTTCCTGTGGATGACGTTCATGGCGTTGCAACAGGGCCTTCTCCATGCACAGCAAATCCTCAGTGTTGATTTATCTTTAATTAACACTGAATATTTTACTGTGACATTCCCAGTGGGTTTCACGGGTTGAGGTTAACGGGAGACAGAGGTGTCAGAGATGCGAACAGCGTTTTCCTAGGGAGTTGGGGGCGGGGGGGGCGCCTGATGAGATGCTCTCAGCAGGAGGAGCATTGGAGCAATGTTCTCACTAAATAAGTGTAGAGGAATATCTTGTGGAGTTTCAGCTACTATGCATCCAAGAAATATATAGCTTATAAGGATTTGTAATTTGTAAGGAAATGTAAATATGGCAACTCATTTAGATGTAGGCCTACGTAGGTTTATGGTTTATGGTTTCCCAAGGACTATGGCCGTTTCACTCATGAAACCATTTCTCTTTCATAACAGATACATAGACATACATGTGCCAGATAATCCCCACCCTAAGTGAGTAAAAAAAATAAAAACGTTTCAGTCTGTGATGGCTGACTCAGCAGCCACACATTGAGCCTATATTGGTGATTCCTTTTGGTTTATTTAGTTTGTTTAATTTCAGTTGTACTTTATACACACATGCAATTTAATATATATACACATATATCTCTTTACACACACACACCAGTTGGAATAACAGTTTATTGTTTAGTTGTTGTCTCCGCCAGGCCGAAAGGCATGGCGAGAGAGTATGTTTTACCCCCTGTCCGTCCGTCCGTCCGTCCGTGTGATTTTATTTGATAATTTATGGTACAAATTCACCGAGGTGCACAGTACAGTATATATCAGGATATCACAAAAAGTCCAAGGACTTATATCCGTTGAGGTCCCACATAAATGATTACATCATGGTTTCTCAGGGCGGTTTCACACTGGATCCGTTTTCATTGAAAACGTTTCCCAGTTCGAATGCTGGCCTGCATTCACATTGGGCATAGATCCTATCGCACCAGAGAACACATGCATATACACCCCCGATCCTACAGGTGGCGGCATGCACATAGTGTTTCCCCTGTGGACACAGACGTCATCAACTATGCGACAATGTTTGTGCTGGTCTCGCACAAATATGCGTTTAAATATGTTGAAAGCAAGGGGGCGGAGTTGCGGTGAGAACTGAATAACACTACTCATCATGAAAACATCATGCATGTGCAATATAAAATATTAATATTATCCAGTGATATGAAAACATTAGCTAATGTTTTTATATCACTGGATAATATTAATATTTTATTTCAAGGTGCCTTGACAAAATTAAAACACCATTACATTATTATGAATAGTATTAACCACATGAACCCCAGCATGGGGGGAACATAAGCCAAAAATAGCCAATCTACAAGCTCACAACGCGCGACGCGTTGTGAGCTTGTAGATCTGCTATTTTTGACAAAGAGATTTGGTGTTGACAGATAAAAGCGTCCAAGAAAAGTAGGTCCGTTTTTACTGAGAATAGAGGGTTTAAGTAGGCTACATAATAATAAAACAATAACTTTATTTATATAGCACTTTTCAAAACATGAGTTACAAAGTGCTGCTGAACAACCTATTTTACCTTATTTTATGCTACAATTGGAGAAAAGGTCAAATAAAAGATACACGTTTTTTTTTAAGCATAAGGGAATAGCCTACCATAGTTAACAAGTAAGTTAATTCTGACAAGCAATAAAGAAAACACATTTAAACAAACTAAAATGAGACCAAAATAACTTTGGTCTCGTTGCCCACATCAACAAACAAACAAATACAGACATACATGTGAATTACATCAATAATTATGAATGACAGATTCATATGGTAGAAGAGTGCAATTTATGACAATAAAGCACAGAGATGTTTCGTTTTTGTAGCCCACGTTTGTGTGTGAAACTGTAGAATTAATAAAAAGAAACTTCTCATTTATTTTGGATAGTAATTATTCTGCTATTCTTCATTATGCTCATTATAATATTATATTATATCTTATCTTCATATAACTGGTCCTCATAATGCTCATTATAATGTATTTTGGATAGTAATTTAATGTATTATTCTGCTATTCTTTATTATGCTCACATAAGCTATTTAGAAGGGATAAACTAAACTGTGCATTCAGGAGAAATTGCATCATGAGTGAAACGGCTATAGTCCTTGGGAAAATATAAACCTACGTAGGCCTACATCTAAATGAGTTACCATATTTACTTACAAATTTCAAATTACAAAGCCTTATAAGCTATATATTTCTGGGATGCATAGTAGCTGAAACTCCACAAGATACCCACAAGATATACTATATGCGCTGCTCGCGCACCTGAAATGCGCGATGGAGACCCGCCAATGTTTCATGACTGATAGACATGAAAGAAGGCCCTTCACAGCTAATAGAGAATTTTAAATTTTAAGAATCGGTTCAGAATTGAATGAGTAAAATTGTTAGAAAGGCTCCCATAATATAAGTTGATTATTATTTCAATTGTTATGTTCCACCTTAAGAGTAATATGCACCAGCCCACCTTAACACACTCTAATGTGTGAGGGGGCCGTGATTTTGCCATAACTTCTTTCATTTTTTTTAAATATATATTTTTAATGTTTATTTTATTTGAAAGTGGAGTATCCCTTTAAGTGCGCAATGCATTCTGGGGCGTTTTCATTCATTCAGTAGCACCTGCTAGAAGAGCAGTGTTTTTGTTGGCTGTTTTTGTCGAGTTTATATACCGTCACCTATTCCAAATAGCGGGCCACTTCCGTCTAATGGTACGCTTGCTTTCACATTGCAGCGTACCGTACCCGAAAACGCATGATCCGGATCCGAAACTGCCTCCGGAGGTGGTTTCGGGAACGGAACGGTTACCCGTTTCGCGGGTCGATTCGCTACATTCACACTAGCCAAGCGGTCTGGAGTGCGCACCCGGGACCTGAGTGTGAAACGGCTCACTTGCCATTTTACCTTAACTAAATTAAAATCATTGCAACAACAGCACTCAACAACATAGACATTCATAAAAAACAAAGCACAATAGACCAATAAATAAATAAATAGATAGATCATTACATTTATCGCATCCAATACCAGTCATACAACAAGACCAATACAGACCAACAGGGGCCCCTGACTCTATTTAACTTGCCCATCAGCCAATTTTTCAAAATCTTTTTAAAACTATTTAGTGACTGTGCAAATTTTATTTCGTGTGGGATTTTGTTCCACTCCTCCGCCCCTGTGTATTGGAATGAGCTTTTACCTACCTTGTTTTTTAATTTTGGTGGTTTAAGGGATGTGTGTGTGTGTGTGTGTGTGTGTGTGTGTGTGTGTGTGTGTGTGTGTGTGTGTGTGTGTGTGTGTGTGTGTGTGTGTGTGTGTGTGTGTGTGTGTGTGTGTGTGTGTGTGTGTGTGTGTGTGTCTCCGCCACCGTTGGCCCGCTTGCTGCGAAACTGTGCAAACACACTCCCTGGATGCCAATTCAGAACCTCTCCCCCAAAATGTTCACATGGGCCTGTTATAGCGCCACCAGGAGGCCACAATAACGTACCTGACCTGGCTAGTTTTTCTATGAGTTTATTTGCATTTGAGTTGACTGAGTTTTCTTTGAGTTTAATACCAGTTCTGTGGGAGGCTGCTGACATAAATGGACATGATGGGCTGGCCAAAGTAATGGGGATCAGCTGCTCCAGATCTGCAGCTAATCGGGACAATTGGACTGCACCACAGTCCCTCTGCACCATGGGGTGGGGCAGGAGTTATTAGAGGGTGTTCCAATGGTAGTCTTTGTCTTTTCCCCCTTTTGTGTTAACAGTGGTCTGACCCGTCCCTATATATGTCCACATCCTGTGTCAATCTGGGTAGTTGATGTTTCAGTTCAGTAGTGTTGTTCAGTCTGGTTTCTGTTTAGTTATTTAGTTTGATTTTATTTATTTTGAGCACAACCGTTGGCTTGATCGCAGCCAAACTGTGCACACACACTCCCTGGATGCCAGAGCAGAACCTCTCACGCAAATCAGTACACAGTATCTCGCACCCGATACATGTGATCAACACGGATCTGTCCAATTTTCCATATTCCATCCTGATTGGCTAATATTGGCTTCCAAAGTTTGCAGGATTGGTCCATTTTCAACAAAATGCCTCAAATCATGAACGCAGCTTGCGATTTCCGTGAGATTTCACACGCACATTTTCACTATGTGGAGGAAGAAATGGCACTTGAAATTTTTCAAATCAGCCTCATGGTGGCGCTATAAAGGCCGATTTGCGTTTTTAACTATAACTGCACCGATCTGCGTGAACCTTTGCACGCACACTCCCTAGAGGCCAAGGAAAAACATCTGCCATGCATTTTTCACATTTGCCTTTCATAGCGCCACCAGGAGGCCGACTTATGTAAAAAAATATATATATTAAGCCTTCAGAATGTATCCAAATTCCACGCAAATCGGTACACATGATCTCTATAGTCATGTGATCAAGATGGATCTGTTTAATTTTTCAAATTCCATCCTGATTGGCTAACATTGACATCTAACATTTGCAGGAGTGGCCCGTTTTGAACAAAATGCCACAAATCATTCGCACTACGTTGAAGAACAAATGCCAACCTTTTACCAGTGCCCTATTTTAGCGCCACCAGGAGGCCGATTTTTGCAACACTTTTCTTTTTTATATTACTCCTACGTCCAAACATCATGCAAATCGATACCCATTATCTCTTTAGTCAAGTGATCAAGATGGTTCCGTCCGATTTTTCATATTCCATCCTGATTGGCGAATTCCGAACATTGCTGCCCAACAATAACCTACCTGACCTGGTGGAGACCTGTGCTCCGAGGAGCACTTTTTCTAGTTTTTGTTGTTTCTCATAAGCGTGCATCCGTTGTCCGTCAACAACACAGCCGTCTGTGCTTTGACTTCTGTGCACTGACTCTCTCCCCACCCGCTCCCCCGCCCCCTTGCCTTCAACTCCCTAGGAAAACGCTGTGTGCGTCAGGCGAAAGAGATGCTGTTTAGGGGCACAGTCACAGAAACAGAAGCGCCGCCCCTGTTCACTTCCATTCCACGGTAGCGAAGGGGTGGAGTTTCCCATTGAGGTGATGGAGTTCAACATTGGTGAACTTGAAATATGTGGTTGACACCACCTAACGAGCTTTTCACTTGTAGTTTTCTTTCAGTGAGCCAACGACTCTCCAATATAAGTCAAACAAACTACACACAGCAGATAATAATTTCCGTGCACATCACTTCGCGACACTGCTCACAATCCGCAAGACAACATGCATGGGAAATGTGTGCTTTCGACGCATCGCAGTGAGTTGTCTACTCCCCTTCAGACGCATACAGTACTGTATGTGTAACCATACCCTAAAGGCGGTTACACACTGGCGAATATACGAATATACGCAAAATTCGGACTCGTTCCGAATAATTAAAAGACGCTTTTTCGCTTCGCTTTTTCGCATTTTTTCTCCATGTAAGCTTGCATTGACTTTATAAGGTTTAAAAAAAAACGTATTATTCGCATGAGAAAAATCGCCCCGGTGTGTAAGGACCTTACAGCTGTGCCGTGGTGTGTTGGATTGTGTGGTGATCTTTACATGTCTTCTGTGGTGCGGTTTTCACTTTTGTTGTGTTGTGTTGTATTGTGTTGCCTTTGTTTGATTGTGCATGGCTTTTGTGTTATTGTTTTTCATTGGATTAAAATATTCTTAAATATACTTCTCTTCTGTTGACTGTATAGACTTTCTGGAGGACAGCAGGGAAATAAGCACAATCTCAACAAGGAAGCCATCTTGCTCTGTCTCATGCTATTCTCAGCATTAAGCTCACGATTTGCTATTCAATTAACTTTTTTTTTTTCTAAATTTTTATCCCGCGATTTTTGTAACCCATTTTTTTCACCCGGTGCCAATTTCCTAAGTGATCCTGGGCACTACACCAGCCCTACACCAGTATTACACCTGTCACCCCACAGTAGGGAGGCCAGGGCCGAGCTCATGCTTCCTTCAGGCATGAGAGCCAACTGACCTTCTTGTCACCTGACAGGGGGGAGTTTCCCTGGTTGGACGTAGCGCGTGGAAGGAACACGTTATTCCAACCAGTTCCCTTCCCCTCCATCAGGCGCCCCGGCTGTCATGGGGGAGGCGGTATAGTGACCAGGATTACTACATGTTTTTGTGAGGGTATTAACTACCCTAGGAGACACGGGGAGAACATGCAAACTCCACACAGAGTAGGCCCTTTCGCCAACCCCACCTAGGGTATGGGCGCTGATGACGCGGAGGAGAAGACACGCCCCCAGTGCCCACAGCGTCCCCGGCGGGAATCGAACCCAGGACCTTCTAGCTGTGAGGCGACAGCGCTACCGACTGCGCCACCGTGCCCCGCTATTCAATTAACTTTAATTAAGTTAAAACCCTGATCATAATGCAGAATACTATTTGAAATCCAATGCGGATATTCTTCCGAACCCTTTGACTTCAAGGGTAAGCCTATGGGACATGTTCTAATCACATGGCTACACCATATAATTACTGTCTGTGAAGTGATAATTACACTGTGGTTGAATCATTCTGAGACACTTGTCATTGTGGACGAGGTGTGCATATAGATGGTTATAATAGGTTCAAATGACATTGTACAAAGAGACTTGTGTGTTAGTCATCACATGGGAGCAAAAGGTTTAATAAGGCATAATAAGTATATGGCAATAACCAACCTATTCTCATGACGTTTCACTTATGAAAAGTAATATAAACTATGAATTTGTTGAGTCCACATCAGCTATGAGTCAATTTAAAGGCGCCAGTGCGGGGGCTTGGCCCAGCCCTGCTAATAGGGATTGAATTTGTGTTGCATTGCGATGTAAGTGTCACTTCTGTCTGCCAACTTTGAGACCAGCGCACCAGAAGAACAAGAAAAAGTCCATGCTGGCATGTTTGCTGTTAGTCTACAACTTGTACTTAAATCGGGACAATAGAGATACAACATGACAAGGCGACATGGATGTCGGAGCCATACTGTATATCAGGGTGGGACAAGTCGTACCCACCTATTTAATTGGTAAAATGTTATCCCACTTTTTACATTGAAAACAAATGTATCAGTCCAGTATATTAACAAAACATTCCACCAGATGATTGAGAGAATGCCCAAATCAATTATATTCCATTCCAGATTGTCACTGCATCCACACAGGCACACACACATTTACACACAAGCGCTCAGCACACCTCTAACTAAGGTGCACGGATGCGGTAGCCAGCAGGTGCTTGACTGAACAGGGTGGGTCACACACAGTGTCACCACAAAATGTTAAGATTAACGTGACCAAAATAGTGATCAAGAGGAAGCGTTAAACTGTTGCATAATTTGTATTCTTGAGTGTGCTCTTACACATGCTGGGGGAATTCTACACAGGTGCAGACAATAGAGTACAGAAATCCTGACTTCGCTCGCTCATCCCCTGGCTCACGATTTTGTTTCCCCATTCTGAATTCCCATATACGTGTTTAATATCGCGGCATATAAGAATTGTGGTCCAACAATAAACAAACTATCCCGGCGATATTGTCAGGGAGGTGGCTCTGTATTGTTCACGATAGTCAGTCACTCATATTTGATACAGCTTGTTTCCAGCAAAAAACATATTAATTCAGTGGCGGCAACGTTAGCATTTTCTCGCCTTCAGATGATACTTCATATCCATATGAGTCAAACCGCCGGGCTCATTTGTTTATTTTTGGAACACCGTTCTTATATGCCGCAATATTTAATACGTCTATGAGAATTCAGAATGGGGAAACAAAACTGTGACCCAGGTAGGATAGGTAAATTACGTCAGACTTCGGTACTCTATAAATTGATTATGGCTTGCTCTTGTGGGCAGTGTGTGTGTGCTAGTAAACACAACGTTGCTGTTTCTGTTCCTCCATGATTGAAACATCTAATGTAGGGCCATGTCTACAGACTGTTACACAGGCATTGGCACTTTATTATGACTGTGAATACACCCTGTGTTGTCCATACAGTGTACACACATGCACTCCGTTATATATGATATCTAAGTGATTAATTGCAATCAAGCATAAACAGATATTCATATTTAAATAAACATTGAGTTATTATTAAAGATGGCTCTTCAAATCAATTTCTGTAATTTTAGCTCTTTAAATTGTTTTAATTGCAAAATGTTCAGAAAGTTTCCCATGCTAGTAAAGCTTGATAAAACATTATTGAGCAATGCTCCCCACTTCCAACACCCATGCATGGCAGTTTAAAGTAATCCAATCTGGAAAACTAAATGAGCAGCCAACCAGTGAGTTTGTGGTTGTTGCTTGTGATCTGATTAATTCTAGTTAATCAAACTCCACAAGTGTTTGATGCCCATGCAGAGAAGCAGGCTGTCAAGTGAACGAAAACGAGCGCTCCCTCTGCAGTCCCTCTGTGTGCCTCTGGGTTTTGCAGATGACTGGCTTTTGAACGGCATATAACAAATCAGTCAACTAGTAGTTAGTTACAAAACAAAACAAAAACCAAAAAACAAATGTTCTGCCTGGTTACAGAGTGTGGATGGCCCAGTTGTCAGGAAATAGATATTTATGACTTCAGGAGTAGGAACCTTGACCAATGGACAAACTGTCTTAATACTGCTACTATTCTTTTATTATTATTCCTTTTTTATTATTTTCTTGTTGTATATTATGTTTTATTATTATTGCTGCTATAATGTCTGAGGAAACAGAGCAAAAATAATTGTACTCTCTCTTTTTTTTATCCCATGCTTTTTGTAACCCATTTTTTCACACAGTGCCAATGCTTAAACTGTAATCCTGGGCCCTACTCTCCCTCTGCCAGCCTGGGCAGAGTCCTGAATAGAGCTCATGCTTCCTTCAATGCATGAGGAGTGAGGCCGCTTCTTATCACCTGGATGACAGTTAAATAACACAAAAACTTTGACTAGGTATCTTCTCAATTGGGCTAGGTATCTTCTCAACTGTGGTCCATTACTGGAAGATTGTGGGTGTGCAGAGTGTGGCCCTTGTCAGGCTTGGGATGTGTTGTGGGGGATGGGAAATTGGCCAAAAGCCTACTGGCCTGGAGGTGTGGAGCGTCCTGTGATTTCCTGAGTGGGGGAGGTTGTGTTGTGTGGTGGAGGGTGAATGGGGTTGCCAACCAGCTGTATGGCACAAGGCTTACTGCAAAGTGCTAGGATTCATCAAGTTTATCATCTGGCATAATATGTGGTCGGGGAATTGGCTCTTGAAGAAAGGACATTGCCTTTTTTTTTACCTTTTGGAGCATCCTCCTTAGCTCTAAGCTCAACGCTCAAAGCAGGTTTTCAATTTAAAAACGAATATTAAATTTGGCACAGGCTTGTCTAAGGAGCTGTGTCCAGCGCTGTTTATGTTTTGAATTGTTATCAGTTTGAGAGCCGCATATCTACGCTGTGCTGGACCAGCAGAGTGACAAGTCGCTGAGCGTCTATCCTGTTCTGCGCGTTTAGCGTCTCAGTATTCTTATCCAGGCGCGCGGGAAGTCCTTAATAACTAGGGGTGTTGTGCGTCGGGGGGGACTCTTTTGGGGGGTTTTCTGTGTTTTTCCCCACACAAAAAGGCAGAAAGACAGTGTAAACACCAGGTTGAAGTTCATCCATGACCGTAACAGACTGCTATGATCCATAAAATATATATATATTATAAAAAATAAAATAAAATACAACTTTTTTTTTTTTTTTTTTTTTCTTCCCATCACCAGGGGGGCTGCTCCCATCACCAGGGGGGCTGCAGCCCCCATAGCCCCCCCCTCTTCCCGCGCCACTGTTCTTATCACACTGGTTAAGACTGTAATAATGTTGTGACAATTGCACATATTTTTATGCAGACCCTCATACAGAAGGATTATTCTGCATACTTCTAGTGTGCTCTACTAGTGCAGTGTTCTG
>NC_137606.1:43298396-43330896 GCF_963280865.1 Gymnoscopelus braueri
TAGTGCAGTGTTCTGCTGTTCCGATTGGCGGATTTATTCTCCCACTTTTCATAAAAGCATCTCTTAATGATTTCCATCTCGCCTTGCAAACGTCAAATGAAACATAGAAGGAAGACAGATGAATCAAATTAGTTCACAGCTAGCTTATCTTTGTTCTTCCCCCTCAGCTATTTGGTTTCTGGGGACAGCCTAGCATTCAGCTATTGCCTAGACCACTCAACTATAAGCTATGGTGTGTGGAGAGGTTCCTACCCAGGCCCAGTGCCATCTATTAGAGAGTTACGCCAACTCCGTTCACTTCTTCGGGCCAGGTCTTCTACATACACATACATTGGCAAATAGTGACAAATCCCCTAAACCGGAAGTTCATGGAATGCATTGAAGTCGACGGCTCCTTGTCACTATTTCCAGCTACATGAACCACGTGACCGACGCTGTTTCTGACCCCTCATTGGCGCAACTCTCTAATAGAAGGCTCTGCCCAGGCCAACACAAGACACTTAGAAGAAGGTGGCACAAGGGTGGGTGAGAAATAATTTCACTAATAGCCTGGAAAAAAGAAAGTCTAACCATATAGGCACACAGTCTGGAAGTCAGTGCTTCACTATAATACCTTTTTCCATAGTGCTTTTGACTGTTGAATACAGGTCTGAGTAATTCAGCAAAACATTGCTGAAGTTTGTAGGACACCTACACTTTTTCTAGTTTATTTAAAAATGTGTGAGGAACCAAAACAGAATATATTTAACTTATGTACGTGACAATATATACATCCAAAAGACAAGTTATTGTATGTATGAAAATGTATGAATTCTTTATAATGTCTTCCTTTATAATACACTTACGTTTGCCCAATTAAGTATTCTTGTCAGGCCACTCCCAACATTTAACAAGTGTAGTTGTAAAATTATAGCACAAACTGTTATCCGTGGGAAAAGAGGTCATGCGATGCTGTAGAGACATTAATCAGTAATTCACATTTGCATAAGAAAAGCAAGACTGAAAGTGCTCCCACCACAGTGGACTGTATAAATAGCACTAGAATAGTTGATGCAGTGAAAGTGAAATAGTTTTTCCGAGTGCAACTATATTTCCAGAAATGTAAAACAAAAGTAACAAATGAAAAAAGAAAATACACAAACTTCCTGAATAGCATCGGCGGTGAAAAGCATACATCCTAATATAGCAAATTAGTATCTCCCAGGCCCTGTCCTGGGAGGACAGTAGAACCCAAACGCCGACGTGTGGAGGCAGAGCAGTTCAAACTCAAAGGGTTTATTTCATGAGCAACCAAGCCCAAGGGAGCAGCTAGGCGACATGAAAATCCACTGACAGGCAAGAGAGAGAGACAGAGAGAGAGAGAGAGAGAGAGAGAGAGAGAGAGAGAGAGAGAGAGAGAGAGAGAGAGAGGAGAGAGAGAGAGAGAGAGAGAAGAGAGAGAGAGAGAGAGAGAGAGAGGATGAGAGGAGAGAGAGAGAGAGAGAAGAGAGAGAGAGAGAGAGAGAGAAAGGTCAAAACCCACTATGGAAGGCAAAACTAAATCTGAGGCAGGACTCAGAAACATAAAGCTAGGAAGCCCAGACAGAGAACAGTGTAGCTAACTCTTTTACAAACTGGAAGAGACACAGAGAATTAGTCTTTTTTATATAGAGGCAAGCTGAGAGGAATGACAACTGGTGAGTTGATTAACATTGATGATCGAGGGAGTGCAGACAGATGTGCAGGTAGCACTGAAGTGAGGCGAATGGACTGTGGTCTGTGGGAGTGGCCAGAGTGGAGTCACGAAGAAGAAAACACACCCAGTGTGAAGTGAGCGGTGCCTTTGATGAGTTATATATGAACTAGAGGAACCATCTCAAATCCCTGTCCATTCATTTCAAGGCTGGCTGAACAGTGCCACTTGAAGGTCTACTCTATTTGATGTGTGGGCGTTGGTATTCAGGCGGTACTACTCTATTGTGCTGATTAGAGCAATGGTCACCGAGTTATGGCCATTTGAAATGTTAGAAACTGCTGTAACACTGCTGTAGTGCCCCATACAGTATATGTGCGCAATTTAGGTTTATTTAGTTACTTTGAAGTATTTCTTATGATTTTATAAACCTTTAAGTAGTTATGCTTAAATTAGTTACTTTTTACTTACTTTAATTACTTTTAAGTATTTTTCTCCAAATAGGTCATTTTATGTATTTTTTATTACTTTTAAATATTTATACTCAGTTCAGTGACTTTAAAGTACTTTTACTTGCTGGGGCATGCTGGGGTTCATGTGGTTAATGCTATTCATAATAATGTAATGGTGTTTTCATTTTGTCAAGGTATGCACTAATGTTTTCATATTGCTGGATAATATTTTATATTGCATGTGTATGTTTTCATGTTGAGTAGGTAAATTCCTCGATCTGTCCTTACTTAGGACTTGTCAAAGAACTACACATCCGAAAAACCGGCACTTTGTCGGCACTGCCCACCAGCTGCTCAAAGGACGATATCAAAGTAACGTCCGGAAATGGCCGGAATTCAAGGGGAACAACAATGCATCATGCTTTCACACACACACACACACACACACACACACACACACACACACACACACACACACACACACACACACACACACACACACACACACACACACACACACACACACACACACACACACACACACACACACAGTCATACAGCCTACATCACAGAGAGAGAGACAGCTGGAGAGAGAAGAAGAGAGAGATGGGTAGAAAGCAATATAAAGTGAAAGAGTGATTGTAACAGCTTGGCCCTGACAGTTCATAAGCCTAATATGTCTGCTGGCCATGGGAGATGCCCCTTTGGATGAGCGGCAGAGACCTGGCTCCCCATTGAAGACACAGGTTAAAATCCTGGGGGAGAGAGAGAGAGAGAGAGAGAGAGAGAGAGAGAGAGAGAGAGAGAGAGTGAGAGAGAGAGAAGAGAGAGAGAGAGAGAGAGAGAGAGAGAGAGAGAGAGAGAGAGAGGAGAGGAGAGAGAGAGAGAGAGAGGAGAGAGAGATGAGAGAGAGAGAGAGAGAGAGAGAGAGAGATCAGCTGGCAGAAATAAAAGACAGAGACTGCCACAGAGAGAACCTGATTAACCAAGTGTATCTTCTATCCTGCATAATTACCCATCACCCCCTGCTGTAATATTCCTCTAATCTCCTGGCTATTTGTAGAGGAGAAGGTTCCGAAATGGAACACCCAACTCATCACTGCTCTGTCTATTCTCTGTACTTGTTTCTCCGGTTGAGCTGAGGAGAGGAGAGGAGAGAGGAGAGGAGAGGAGAGGAGAGGAGAGGAGAGGAGAGGAGAGGAGAGGAGTCATGAAATGCAATGAGATGACATGAAAAGGGATATACATGCAGAAGTGCTGAAAGGGAAAATGGGAAAGAGCCGGAGCGCTAAAGAGGGAGATTTACCCACTTTCAACCTGGCATCCCTATTTTGGGCATGTCATTACAGACGAAAACATTTTAAACATGTTCTGAAATATTCATCTTCAAACAAGTTCAAAACAGAGATGTGGCGCGCCGTGACGTGAGCTTGTGGATCTGCTATTTTGGGCATGCGTACTGTCGTAAGTCAAAGCATGAAATAGGGCTCAAGTGGCTGAGGGGGAGGGGGCAACGAGGAGGCAGATGGATATGTGAAGTTAAAACAGGGGGAAGGACAGACAGCTAGAAATATGGCATCGTGGTTGTAAGCCTCTGCCAGAGGCGGACAAAGTACTCGACCCCAGTAATTCAGTAAAAGTACAGATATTCCTGGTCAAATTTACTCCACTACAAGTAAAAGTAGCTAGCTCAGTCAAAATGTTACTCAAGTAAGAGTAAAAAATGCATTCCTTTTAAATATACTTAAGTATTTAAAAGTACATGTTTTAAAAAAAAAGTACAAGTAAAAGTAAAAGTAGAAGTACATTTCTGTTTTTTTTATATCAATTGCTGTAATGTTTTCACAATTAATTTATAGAACCTTGTAACTCTTTGAAACAGAGAAGTAACTCTCTGAAACCACCTGCACTGCATGCACTCTGATGTGCTTGCTTGTAGAACCACTACATTATACAAAGCCTGCAGAAACACCCATAAAAACATAGAAATGACTGAGGAACCAGAACTAAATACTTTTACTCCCATACAAGATGTAACAAAGAGGCGAGCGGAGGGGGAAGCCAGAAAAGAGGCGAGCGGAGGGGGAAGCCAGAAACACGACTAATGTGAGAGCAGAAGTGTGGCCATTTGCATTTTAGGGAAGAAAACAGCCAACCTAAAAGTACTCAGTACTTTACAGCCTTCCTAGAAATTTACTTGAGTAAAAGTAAAATATTTGTCTGGGAAATGTACTCAAGTAAGAATAATGAGTATTAAAACAATCTAATACTCAAGTAAAGTACAGATCCTCAGAATATGTACTTAAGTACAGTACTCAAGTACATTTACTCCGTTCCACCACTGCCTCTGCCAAACGGTTACCCTTTACATCTGTGTCTGTCTGGACTATGAATGAAAACATTGAAGCAATTTAATGAACGTGTTTTGTGACGCGACTGTGACCTTGACCTTCGATCTTTGCACACCTACTTCAACTAGGTTCATTCTTGAAGTCCAAGGGGACGTTTGTACCAAATATAATGGAATTCACTCAATGCGTTCCTGAGATATTGCATTCACGAGATTGGGACAGACATGAGGTCATATTGACCTTGACCGTTGACATTTGAACACCTATACTTCTAAACATTTCATCCTTGAGTCCAAGTGGAGGAATTTTGCAGAAATTCCGATATTCCCTCCATTCACGAGGTGGAGTCAGCGACAATGATCATGGGTCATGTAGGGTCGTTATAGAGTTTGATTTGATTTATTTGATTTGAACAACATTTTTGTATACATTTACAGGACAGAAATAGTTGTTGTGCCAGTGAGGTAAGAAACCCTAGGGGGGCTTATGTGAGAACCTCACCGTTTACATTATATATAATATGAGTTATTCAATATTAAAAGCAAAGATGAAAAAATACAAAAAAACACGAAAACATGTATTAAAAAAAAATATATGCATATATAGAAACCTATGATAAAGGGAATAGGACAAATGATAAATAGAAAAGTACAAGACTGAGCAGAAGAGACAAAAAAAAACAAAAAAAAAGTATTAGACAAAGCAAAGACATGGTGCTGTTACATATTCATGTGAGCATAAGGATTAAGTGATTTAGAAGATGCTCTAGTTGAAATGCCTTTTTGGTTATGGAGTGGTTGTATACGGTCTGTCCTGATGAGGATGATGATGATGTCAATACAATGTGTTAGAAAGGAGAGGGAGGAGAGCATGAACAGTAAAGTCTCAGTTTTAACTCAGAGAGTACAAATGGAACAAAAACACAACAACTAGAACACATTTGCACACTCACATAAATTAACACTGAGTATTATACTGCATGGAAGGCTGGATAGCGAGACAATCTAAAAATATCAAATGGATGAGGGTACTATTCCACCGCTGTAGCAGTTAGTTTTGTCCATAATTCATGATCCAATTGACTTAGATTTGACTCTATGAGCAGTGATAACATTTCTCAAATCATTTTCTCACCCCAGGGGTGTACATTTTTAAATAAATTGCTCTTAAAATATTGAAATATTTCAAAATGATAGATATTCATCTTCCTAGGAAAAAATGCTTTTATCTTCATTGCTCATTTTTTCATTAATGCAGGTGACTGTCCCTTTAAGTGTTATGATTGTATCATGAAATAGCTAAAATAGTCGATAACTTCAGTACCACTGGAGGGTGAATTCAAATTATTTTTAGACTTTGTCAGAGCAGAAGCTACAATATTTCTAAAGGTGCATAGATAATTTGGCAAAAAAGCTTTTAAAATTATTTATATTTCCATATTTGCATTGTGTTTTTTTTTTTCTTTTTTGGCACCACCAATACTTTTTTTTTTAATCAAAAGTTTTTATCCTGCGATTTTTGTAACCCATTTTTTTTCACCCGGTGCCAATTTCCTAAGTGATCCTGGGCGCTACACCAGCGCTACACCAGTCCCCCACAGCCTAGGGAGGCCAGGGCCGAGCTCATGCTTCCTTCAATGCATGAGAGCCAACTGACCTTCTTGTCACCTGACAGGTTTCCCTGGTAGGACGTAGCGCGTGGAAGGAACATGTTATTCCAACCAGTTCCGTTCCCTTCCATCAGGCGCCCCGGCTGTCATGGGGGAGGTGGTATAGCAACCAGGATTACTACATGTTTTTGTGAGGGTATTAACTACCCTAGGAGACACGGGGAGAACATGTAAACTCCACACAGAGTAGGCCCTTTCACCAACCCCACCTAGGGTATGGGCGCTGATGACGCGGAGGAGAAGACACGCCCCCAGCGCCCACAGCGTCCCCGGTGGGAATCTAACCCAGGACCTTCTGTGAGGCGACAGCGCTACCGACTGCGCCACCGTGCCCCCTGGCACCACCAATACTGACACAATCAGCTTATAATAATGCTTTATTTCACTTTCCCCTGTGTAAAAACTGGTGTCAGTTAAAGGATGACAAAAAAAAAATCTTTACAGAATATTAAATAAAAAAATACAATAGCATTTTTTGCTTACAAGTGTCCGATAGAAAGACTGCTGGCTGGTGGTGAAAATATTATTTTGGTACAATTGGTTACATTTTGTCTAAAGTCAAATATTGGCCATTGTCACCACATGGACTATAATAACATACAATTTTGTCTAGATAAGTTCTGGTGTCACGCCCCTTATCAGTAGATTTTTCAATGGTCAACCTTCATTGTCCTGTAGGCTGTATATAGCATGAGTTATGTCCTAAACATTTTAAACACAAAGAATTATGCACTCTTTGACTCTAGTTGTACAGCTCTTGTCCTGTGAGCTACCAGAACACTACTTTTGTGTTGCATTGCTGTCTTCCTCTGCAGCTATCCCACTTCATTTGTTCCATAATTCATAAGTCTCTCCAGTTTAGTCTCTCCAGTTCATGAACTCTGCACTGCAATGCAGTTCCTGTTGTATCGTTCAGCCCAGGGACGAAAAGGAATATTATCATTGGTTCTTGTTCTGGGGCTCATTGAAATATAACACAGCTGTCACACATTTTGTGTAGCTTGAGAGCCAACAGATAGGCTAATGGACAACTTAACACATTTTCAAACTAGTCCATACTCTATCTTGACAAGTTGCTTTTTGTGAATATATACATCGGGGCCTCACACCTACGTCACACCGCCGATCCGACTGATATGCCCATATATGGAGATCTATGTATATGTCAGTCCTTGTCCCTTTTCTGCCCATATATGGAGATATCTGTATCTGTCAGTCCTTGTCCCTTTTATGCCCATATATGGAGATCTCTGTATCTGTCAGTCCTTGTCCCTTTTATGCCCATATATGGAGATCCCTGATGTCATCACTATATG
Organism: Gymnoscopelus braueri; assembly: GCF_963280865.1. Classification (NCBI taxonomy): domain Eukaryota; kingdom Metazoa; phylum Chordata; class Actinopteri; order Myctophiformes; family Myctophidae; genus Gymnoscopelus; species Gymnoscopelus braueri. Next base: position 43,305,857 of record NC_137606.1, read on the forward strand.
CCCATATACAGTCATGCCCCCTTTTTTGCCCATAGTTGGGCTTAGCTTGGGAACTGCTTATATGGTTATGGCTCAGTCATGGTGACATGAGCGTGACATCAGAGGTCCGCCAGCCGGTCCGCCCGCCCGCCCGGCGGCCGGTCCTCCCTTAAAGGAGAATTTTGGGAAGGTTTTCTTACCTTTTCTATGATGTTATGATATCTTAGGATGAATGATACAGTAGTCATAACTCCATCCCGGGTCCTGGTATTTCTTTTGTGAGATCTGACGTTAACTCTTTCAGTGCCAAGAGTATTTTCATAAAGTACTCCCAAACTGCCAGGAATTTGCGTTTTTTTTTATTTTTAAATTTTGTAATTTTTCATTCAAATAAATGATCTGATTGGGGTTTTAAACCCATAATACAGTTCTACCAGTAGAGAGCAACAAATCGACACATTGATGATCTCGCTGGCTCACTCGCCCCCTCCCAAACAGGCTCACGTCATATCCGGTCAGAACCGGATGTTGACATTTTCGATAATCGTTGATCGGGCTAAATTACGATGCGATACACGACTACGATGACTGATCGTCACCCAGACCAAAGAGAGTAGACGTGGACCTCTCCGTTCGCTTTTTATACCGTGTGAAAAACCGTGACTTTACCTATTCTGGCCGAAAATCACCGGAGAAAAACAACGTGACCCGGAAATGAAAAAAAAATTACATCCGGCTCCGGGTGAGTCTGATGTAGTCAGGAAGCGAAAGTGATCATGAAAAATATACAGAATAGCGCGACCACAGTCAAAAGTAAAAACTCGGGATTTCTCGTGCTGGCACTGAGGGTACTCGGGAAAAACTCGGGATATGTCGGGGCGTGGCACTGAGAGAGTTAATAGTGACAAAACACTATGCAACCAGAATAAGAAAACCTTAGTCCAAAATTCTCCTTTACGCCAATTTTGATATAGGATGACTATGGAACTTAAGTGGAGGACGTTGCTAGATGTAGACACAGTAGGCCACTGTACTTTCTATAGACCTACTTTGCGGAATATTGGCCTATAATTGTACTTTGTAAATGTCTAGCAAAACCATAAAGTACATTTGTATCTGCAATGCCCTGGGACCCTTTCTACTGTTAAACGTACATTTAGTTAATTAATAGAGGTGGGTGGCTGGCTGGGTGTGATCAGTGTAAGAAACCCCTTTGACGAGCTCCTACATAGCCATGTCATATTAAGCGAAACAAAGGTTGACCAAAATAACTATAATAATAATAATCATCATCATAATAATAATAATGATACTATCAACATGTCTATTCAATCATAAATCAAGTTTTGTCAAGTGGCACGGCTGTGCAACATCCGAAGAGGTATACATTGTATACAAATTCGCTTCTTTGATGGCATTTCTTCCTCCACCTGAGCATCAAAGTCTTTGACAAAAAAAAAAATATATATTGTGCTGCATAAGATAATGTTGGGGTGGACCGTGCATACTTTTTTAAACATCAATTCCCTTATAACTTATTGCAATGTAGTGAGACAGTAGTGCACACTGTCTCTCTGTAGTGAAGGAGACCTAATAGCCTGATTGCCTTAATAGGCTCTATGCACAGCAGCCATATTGGAAACAAATTGGGCCTCTTCCTTACCTCCTTCACAGGTCTTACCAATTACACTAATTAAGTCTGTTCCATTTAGTGTAGCACTGTGGTACTAAAACTTTTTTTTAAATTTTAAAGACTTCCATAACTCTGAGTGTCCAAATGGAACCAAATGGACTTTGGTGCCATACACTCTCAGAGTTACACACCCGTGAGGGGCCATTTGGAACCCCCTCAAGGAACCATGGAGGGTACCTGGACCACACATTGAGACCCACTGGTGTAGCAGAGTGTTTCCAGTGAGCACAAACCAACATGCACAATATCAGCACCCTGACTCTGTTTGACCAGAATGGAACAGAGCCTTGATCCGTATAATTGGTAAGACCTGTGAAGTAAGGAAGAGGCCCAATTTCTTTCCAATATGGCTGCTGTGCATATAGGCCCTGTTGTCTACCCCTGGGACCAGTCCCAGAGACTCCATTCAAAGAAGCCATGACTCCCTGGGGAGTTGGATCACGTCATAAGTTCAGACCGCAGGGGAGGGTCTGGCTGACTGGACGAGTTATTGTGCATGTCCCACACAGAGCAGATTATCCTAGCTTGTGAGGCAGAAATACATCTGCTATAGAGGCAGATGCACCATGAAGTTGTCTATAGGCATGCTAAACCACTACCAACTGATGAACTAAAGCCGGGATCAGACTACACAACTACACAGCTTTTCTTTTCTTTGTTCCTGCTTGAATTATCATTAGTTTGCCTGAGTGCAGGTTCTAAGACTTGTTTGGCACAGGAAACTATCCACCAGTCCATAAAAGTAACATTGGTACAACTACTGTTGATATTCTGAAAGAGGTGACAAGGTGGTCTTCTACCACAGCTTGAAAGCCTTCATGTGAGCAAACAGACTTCACAGAGGTGCACTGATCCAAACATCTGTCGAGTAGATGGAACCTTCTGATGCTTCTGTTTGGGCAGCAGGTTCCAAATCCTCTCAATTCCATGGAGGTTTGGAACAGCTTTGTGTAAACAAACTATATACACTGGGATTTCAGTTCCCTCACTTTTCTTGTTTTCTAAGTTCACTGTTGGCTGGACAAGTGAGGATGTTTTGTTCGTGCCCCCTTTCTTCAACATCACTGTACATTAGTTTCAGATGAGAAAATGTTTATTCAAATCGATTTTTTTTATCTTTGTGTCTTGGCGTGTCTTCCAAAGGTAATTAAAATTCATCAACACATTATTTTACAAAAATAATTGGCAAACAGCATCATCAGCGTCAGCGTCACGTAGTAGCGGTCTCCAAAGTGTAAACATTCATGTTGCAGAGTAACAACACGTGCACAGCAACACCACAGAGAGCAGAAACAAGAGGAAAATGTTCGGGTAAAGATCAAGTGCAACATTCCATACAGAGAGAAGCTGAACAGGGAAGCAAAGGAGTGTTATTTCAACAAAATAGAGGACATTCACATGCGTTTTTCCTCAAGGCAGCTTGTGGCTTAACTGCACTCGAACAGCACACAACGGTGCATGCTAAGCTTTGAACTGAGTTAGAGCCAGCTTGCACAAGAAGGCCAAGCAAACCGTGGTGCACTTGCAGAGGGCCTGGAGCGCGGTGGCGTGTGTGACAATGAAAACGGTGCAATCGAGTGGTTCCACCTCAGGTGAGTGGGACTCAGTCAGTTACCTTCAGTCACTGAGCCACAAATCTGTGCCACATTCACACACAAGCTGAAATAATGGAGTGTGTTTGTGTACCTTTTGTATTGCAAAACGTCATTTTAGTTTAATAATTTTGTTATTTTTCTTTTTTTATATTTGCCTTCAGTTTGCTATTTGTCAGTGCAATATAGGCTTTATGTTAAGTTTTTATCCATGTCTTTATATTTGCCTTTTTTAAACTCAAGTGTACTTGAAATGTCAATACTTGAAGGTTGTATTTGAACTGCATTGGTACTGTACATTTTACATAAATAAAGAGCTTCAGAACTGGTGTAATTCTCCATCATTTACTCATGTTCAAGAGAGAAGGTTGTGGCAGGAAGAAGGTTGTGGCAGTGGGGCGTGGTCTAGGTGCCGTCTGCGAGCGGGAGAGGCAGAAGTGGCTCTGCCAGCTCACTGGCACACCTGCAGTAAGTCAGGCTGAGTTAAACAGCAATCCGCAGAACAGCAATCCGCAGAGGGTAATTACAGGGGTGTATTTAGGCGTCCTAATCCTGTTGTGCTCTCAGTTGTCTCTCCATGCCCCTGTTCAGGTCCCAGTTGTGACCAACTTTTCACAAGCCCAGAGTGAATCAGGAACACAACGCACTAACGCAGGTTAGCTCAGTAGCACAGCAGCTTTATAGCTGCAAGAAAAGAGCACATGAACTGGCCAACAGTCGAATAATAAATTGGTCACCGTGTGACACTAACAGAATCTCTAAGTACACAGAGTAAGTGAAAACACAATGCATGTATAGCAAGATTTCTATCTGCTCCCAGAGTGTGTGGGCTTGTCTCTGGACCCAGCCCCACTGCAACAGAGAGTACATGTTGAGAGTACAACATGGCAAAATAGGCGACCTACAAGCTCACAACATATCACGGATGCAATGTGTTGTAAGCTTGTAGGTCTGGTAATTTGGTGTACGATGTTGTTATTGTATGTGACGTTATGTTAAAGTATGAATCTAGCTTAAACCCCCGTAATTCTGCTTGGAAGCCTTCAGCAAACACAGATTTGCAGAGATTGCATTGATCCAAGCATCTGTCACATAGATGGAACACCTTCTGATGCTGTGATGCTTCTGTTTGGGCAGCAGCTTCCACAATCATCTCAATTTCATGGAGGTTTGCAGCAGCTTCCTGAAAACAGACTGTTGTGTCACTAGCTGGGATTCCAGTTGTTTTACCGTTCTATTTCGAAGTAAACTGTTGGCTGGAAAAGTGAGGAAGTGTTGTTCTAACTCCCCTTTCAATATCATTGTACAGTAGTTGCATTTTTAATCATGACAAAAAAAACAAAATCCTATTCCCATTTCTGTGTGTCAATGGTTGGTCTCTTGTGTCATGGCATCTCATACAAGTCATTCAAATTCTCAATCTATTGTCGTGCATCTCGGCTCATCAGCTGTGGTGGTAAAATAGATGTGTATGGTGTTGAGAGCGAGTATTTACAGAGTAAAGATAGTTGACAAAACCTCTTTCTGTGTCAAAAGTAGATGGTTTAACTTGGTGGTTTTAGAACAACAATTTGGCACATGGTCAAGGCACAGCACACAGACACAATCTTATGTTGAAGGTTTTGTCCTTGACTTCACTGGCAATCACCTTCTCCACATGGCCCTCCACATGTCTCCTCCACATCTTTGGCATCCAGCTGCCAGCGATCTTTTGTGATGCATTGATTTTAAATTCTGCACACATTAAACTGTTAAGACCTGAGGCCCATTCTAAAGATGTCTTCTAAATCCTAACAGTTTTCTGAAAAACGTATGTTGCTATATCAGTGGTGCTCAAACTTTTTCATGTAGAAAAGCAAAGATTAGTGTAATTTTTCTTTCCGCTTTAAAAAAATATATATATTCAAACATTTGCTCAAATGTTCACAATTTTTCAAAAATAGCAGATCTACAAGCTCATAGCGCGGCACGAAGTGACGCGCTATGAGCTTGTATATCTGCTATTTTTTAATAGCCGAAGTATAAAATAATGGTTAAAGTGGTTAAATCTAAAATGACACAGATGCTTTCCCGGTTTTAATGGGTTAATCCGACACAATCCACCGTCTCTGGGCAGGTTTATGAAGAAGGCGACCATTCTCAGTCAGTGCAGAGTTAATGGTATGACCTCCCTAATCTTTGGAAATGTAAGAGCTCTATGGTGTAATGCCAATGAGACACTTATGGATGTGTGTGTGTGTGTGTGTGTGTGTGTGTGTGTGTGTGTGTGTGTGTGTGTGTGTGTGTGTGTGTGTGTGTGTGTGTGTGCGTGTGTGCGTGTGTGCGTGTGTGTGCGTGTGTGTGTGTGTGTGTGTCTGTAGTGGGAAAATGCCTCTGCTCTAGCTTGCAGATGTGATGGTCTCTCAATAAAAAGGCACGGCAATCAATAATAACTGCACTGCCAAAAGCCTCCACAAACATATGAGGCATGTTGTTGTGGAAGCAATGTCTCACCAAAGAGATGAGCTGTGTAAACAAATATTGATGTACCTATGGTACGTTCGGTCTGTGCAGAAGCGGTATGCAATGTGCTGGATTGGCAGATTCAGCCTCAGGCACATCAAGAGCTATAGAGGAGCATTTGCGAAGGAGAAAGTTTTGTCCCGTCTGTGGCAAGAAGGGAAGCAGTTGTGTCAACACAGCCATCAGAACAACATAGTTTGTAAGCCCAGTGTAATGTAGTACTACTGTGGGTGGATGAAGCTCAAATAAGTCAAATGTACTTTTTCAGTATACTGAATTGTAGCCAATCCTTTTGAATAGAATATGAAGGCTTTGCTAATATTGTGGGAATTTGGCGATCTTAGACACAATTTCTAACTGACAACACTCATTTCTTGTCCCCATTCCCTCACAACAATTTTGAACATAAAATGCTGATTAAAGGCCGCATTCCTTCCCGTTCACTTTGGCGCTAATTGAATATGATGCCGACATACAACAGCACAATGTCGCTGTCTGAGAAGACGTGAATCTTGTCCTCCCCCACCGTGGGTGAATGATTCCGGGACCTAGCGTAATTTACAAGACTGTCGAATGTCAAGCTACGAGGGTCTGTTGTGAGTCAAGTGTCACACAGACAATGTTTTTTCTACATATCCTTTAATCATACGCTCTGGATTTGATACGTGCGTGCGTGCGTGCGTGCGTGCGTGCGTGCGTGCGTGCGTGCGTGCGTGCGTGCGTGCGTGCGTGCGTGCGTGCGTGCGTGCGTGCGTGCGTGCGTGCGTGCGTGCGTGCGTGCGTGCGTGCGTGCGTGCGTGCGTGCGTGCGTGCGTACTTACGTGCGTGCGTGCGGGTGAGTGCGTGCGTGCGTGTGAGTTCTATCAACTCAGAACTGCACATTCTTCAGAATGGCACAGAAAGATACGGTTTGGGATATAGCTGCAACATCAATTCACTTTTGTAATTTTGTTCCTTTTAGGAAAAGAGTGCATTGTTACCACACAGTCCCCTTACCTTGTTAACTGTTGGCCTTGAACGTTTTAAAACTGTTACATGCATGACTAGTGAGTAGTGAAACATTGTTCAAATAATTAGTAACTTTGACGTCCTTAATTAATTACTTGAATTGTGAGTAGTCCCTATTGATTTTACTGTATTATGACATGGTTACATAGTTGTCACAGCTGTCTGGAGAAGTTGTGGCAACTGCATTTATTTAAAAAAGAAAAAGTTCTATCGCCATTTGACTGAAAATCTGATTTTGGTACAGTGCAATTTGTTCTGCATTCTCATTTGCCTTCCTATCCGCTCTGCCTTGAATCTTCTTCTTCGTCGTGCTTGTCTGTGTATTGGTCATATTCTTCGTGCTTACACAGTTCAGAACCAAAACGTTTTTTCAGTGTGCACTGCAGTGTGAATATCAACTCATGTGTGAGATCCACATTCTGCATGATTTCATATAATAAAGTTGCAATTCTTGGTCCAACATGTGGTAAGGAAATACTTTCAGTTCAGTGGCAGTTAGAGCTGGTGCAGCTGCACTGTCTGACAAAGAAAGAAAGAAAGAAAGAAAGAAAGAAAGAAAGAAAGAAAGAAAGAAAGAAAGAAAGAAAGAAAGAAAGAAAGAAAGAAAGAAAGAAAGAAAGAAAGAAAGAAAGAAAGAGAAAGAAACATTTTAAATAGAAAAGCATACACCCCTCTCATTCAAAGAAAACCTCTTGGGACTAAAGAACTATACTTGTTAATTAAATAGGTTTGTCTTCTGAGCAAGCCAAAATGATAAAATAAGCACAAGTCATGAAGAGTGCTATGGGTCTCCCAAGATAATTGAGAATGCTCTACTTAAGAAAACTGATGATTTTTCTAGGCTGGCCCATAGAGATTCTCAAAGATCCAGAGAGCTGGGTGATATTCTTCTAGAAATGGAGTGTGTAAAAACAGAGAGATATCTGCCAGGCCTCGCATAGCCTACTTAGATAAAGCCAGAGGAATAAAACCCCATAGTTTTTGTACAACGTTTTTTTTTACCATTTGTTTTTTGGCACCCTCATGCACTTTCAGTACAGTACCTGCCATTATGTGGATCTACAATGTGTTACCACTTTCACACCTTATGTTTAACCTCATGTACATACATATCTGCTGGTCTTATATGCTATGTGTAGATAGATTAAGCTAGCTTAATCAATCAAGGACTTTCCTAGACATTATGGACAAAGACAGCTATCAGACAGAGGGACACCTTTACCTTTTCGCTCATCTAGGGCCCGCCTCCCAGATAATAGAGCCCAAGCAATGAAATGACTCGCTTCGCTTCGAAAGACACTTGACAGAAAGCGTGAAATGAAGAAATGTTTCACAGAATCCACGCAGCGCACCACGTCCAAGCCCATGCTGCAGAACTTTGTAAACATGACCAAACAGAGGAAGAGACAGAAAAGAAAAGTGGACACTACCACACCCATAGTGAATGTACTATTAAGAAAGTCCTCTCCCGCAGACGCAAGAGAGGACCTGGGCTTGGCATACTAATAAAGAAGCAGGCCCAAGACGCCCAGCCTCATTGGGACTGGGTGGAAGAACAGTGGGATTTGGAAGCCATAGCCCCAAGCCACATGGTCAGCTGGCTCACTGTGGGTCTCTAAGAAGCATACTGCTTATACCTGTCAATTCTACAAACCTGTGGCTGTGGACACGCTGGGACTGCAAAACTACCATGACATCATCAAACACCTCCATAGCAGGAAATACAGGGAAGCCCTGGGGTTTGTTGCTGATGTCGGGTTAATGTTTTCCAACTGCTACAAGTATAATCCACCAGACCATGAGGTGGTAACCATAGATATAGAAACCTTGATACCTCATTGGCCTCTGCAGTTCGTTGGAGCGACCTGTTTGGTATGGTGGCCGCCATATTTCCGGGGGGAACGGGCACTGGCCAATCACAGCGTGTTGACTACTGGCCAACCACAGCGCGTCTTTTCCAGGACTTGTCAGAATCTAGTTGTCCCGCCCCCGCCTGCCTCTGTTTGGCCTACTGAACGCCCCCTTCTGTGACGCACGCGGATATTTCCAGCTGCCCCCCCCCCCGGAAGCGGAAGCGCGTCCGCCATACAGACGCTTCAGAGCCAGAGGAGGCGTCTACCTTTATATGTCTATGGTGGTAACTATGGCACACATCCTAGAAGATGTTTTTGAGATGCGTTTCGCCAAGATGTCAGGTGAGCCTGGGACCAAACTGGTGGTTCCTGCTCAGCCTCCACCCCTGCATCGATCTGTCCCTGTCAAACCCCAGCTGCATTTGGGCCGTGTCACCCCTGCTGCCTCCTCCAACAGCACTAGCGACGTATCCTATGAGTCAATAGTATCTTCCAGACTTCCACTCTTGATGTGGAGAGGGCCCATGCAGTGACTGGCAGAATTCCAGGAGTAGCTCAAAGCTGTCCATGCACAGCTGGCTGCACTGCAAACCATCCCAGCCGCAAGCCAGCAAACCATTGAGGGAAGAGGAGAAGAAAGGCAACCATATGAAGAAAGGAGGTCATTTCATGGGAAAGTCTTTCTTTCTTCATAGCTACAACAAGCTGAGACACACAGCTCCTGCCTGTGTACACAATGTACTTTTACAGATTTAATTTTGCCAATTTTCAAGTTAAGAAGACAAGATAGTCAGTCTAGCATTAGCCATCTGTCTAGTACTGTACAGTTACACAGTGTAAGGCCAGACTACTCCTGGTAAACATCTTTACACACCGGGCATGATGAATAAAGCATGTTAAAATGCTCAGCGAATATTTCACATCAATCTATTCATATAGTTGACGCCTCATTCGTACAGGTTGATGCTTTTATTTACGATGATTTACGGTGCCCATGTAAGTAACTGATGCCAGGTAGACATATGGTATTTGTGTGTGTGTGTGTGTGTGTGTGTGTGTGTGTGTGTGTGTGTGTGTGTGCGTGTGCGTGTGCGTGTGCGTGTGTGTGTGTCTGTGTCTGTGTCTGTGTCTGTGTCTGTGTCTGTGTGTGTGTGTGTGTGTGTGTGTGATGAATTCGGAGACATTTATAGCGCTCAGGCAAGATACGGTCACTCCTTGGTAAGGGGAGATATTAGACCTATATGAGCTTTAGGCAGCACTACTTTCCAACCAGTTTCTACTGTATGTGTCCTACCCGCAACCAGGGTCTACATTTCTTAATTGAAGAGTATGGAGACCACCTCCAATCACTGCAGATGCTTAATATGTTGTACTACACCAGTGGTACTCAGGAACCTTGCAAGTCTGGAACAATTCAAGTTGGAAATGGATGGCCCACCCGGTTAAGCGATACCCGTGGTACCCGTTGTCAGAGTACCCGTTGTACCCGTCTGTCTGTTTGTCTGTGTCTCTTTGCCAGCCCCAAGGGGTCGGCCTACATGAGGCTTTGTACCTGTTTCGTCCATACATGGGCATGCCCCCTTTTCCCTCAGGCCTCAGCCATAAAAGTCTGTCCCCCTTTCGTCCATACATGGGCATAGACACAGGCTGACACGTCATGTGAAGTCCGGCTTAGCCGTGACGTAGTGCTCTGATCTTATAAGGTACTTATTCTGGGTCTGGCAGAACCAGGTCTCCTGGTCTCGTTATGTCCATATAGATCTCTGTATCTGTCAGTCTGTCTGCATGGAATCTGGGAACCCATCAGCAAAAATAACAAAACAACTATTAGTCATGAGAGATTAGTCTGCATGTGTCCCTTTTATGCCCTGTCTGTGTGCCCATATATGGAGATCGTTCATGTCATCAGTATATGCCCAATATGGGCCCATATACTGTATGAGCATATCGGTTGGATTGGTGGTTCTGGACAACCGCCTATCCGACTGACTCAGCGCCGGGCTCCGCACTCCCCCTGGCCCTCGGTGACGCACACGTTGAGTTTCAAGACGGCCGATGAGACGTTTCTCAAACTACGTACGTGAAGTACAGACGTACACACAGACAGAGGGACAGAGATTGTGTGCATTTATAGTAGTCATAGTCTACTGCTAGTGTATGGTAGACATAGTCTACCATTCACATTGGTTAAAATATAGTTGTATTCATTAAAATAGGTTTGTGGAATGCAGCTTTATACATTGCACAGGCAAGTGGTGTTGGGTGTTTAGTAAAAATTGTGTGATTGGTTTTTAACCTCTGTTTGTTCTCTCTCTCTTCAACAAGAGAGCGAGAGAGCACGCACATGCGCTCTCTCACCTTCTCTCTCTGATTAGTTTTTAACCTCTGTTCTCTCTCTCTCTTCAACAAGAGAGCGAGAGAGCACATGAGTGTGCTCTCTCTCCTCTCTCGGTAAAGGTGAGCTGTAGCTGTGGGATCAGCCATACGTGCACAGCTGAGCCGGGGGTCCTCGCCCACTGAGAACATTGTTGGCATGGGTAATGCCGGTGACAAGATGCTCCTAGGGCCATACGTCAGGTCATCTCCTCACATCAGAACAATTTAGATAGAAAATCAGCAATGTTTCCTTTTACTGCGATAATCTTATTGAAAGATAGCAAGAAAGCGTTGTTGTTACACTGACAGCATCATTTTTTGTATCTCAGGATGGGGATTGGATACCACCCCTGGGGCCTTATCTTGGCCATTTGACAGATGAGATTAATGATGGTGAGGTGTGTGGGGGTGATGATGAAGATTGCATAACAGTATGCTGCTGTTGGTCCAAAGTCATATATGCATATCACACTCAGACACAAACGGACTCACTCAGACACAAACGCACGCACGCACGCACGCACAGAAAGTGCATGAGAAATATAATAAAAGACCATAACAAGATGAGAAAACAAAAACAGACTGTAATCTGGTTGTAAAAGCAAGACTATAAAAGCTTGTTTTAAGATGTGATTTGAAAGAGAACACTGAATTTGCTAGCCTGAAAACCTCAGGCAGGTCAATAAAACATCCTTTAGAGAGACAGTTTCGATCCCACATTGCTGTATTCATTTGTTGTAGTGGTCTCGGGACTGTCTAACCGTCTCAACATATTTTGTCAAATTTGTTATTGAAAACATGTCTAAAATAATACATGAAAAAATGTATGTATATTGTATATTGGAAACCTCTGTATGAACTAGAAAGTACTGTTTCTGAAGAAACTGGTCAGATGACCAATGATATCCAATGAAATCGACAGGAAGTGGAAAACACACAGCCTAGGAAACAGGTGAATACTTGCTAAGGTCTAATATGCAGTTTCTATGGTCTAATATGCGGTTGCTAGGGTCTACTAGGGCTCCACTGTAGCTAAATGGCATTTTACCATTCAAATGAATGGGATTTATTTAAAAAAAGAAAAATAGTACTAAAAGTACTATTTTTCTTTTTTTATCAAATGGTAGCCGCCATGTCCTAAGTAGGCCGAACTTTGTAGAGTTGGTACGGAGTTTCCAGCTAAAAGTATGAAGGACTAGTCTGGGGCAAAATAAACTTGCGGAATAATAATAAGTATATAAGAAATAATGAAGATTAGTGTAGTGTGATCGGCTTAGCGATCCCACAATTATTATACTATTGAAACCCAGGGATATAAACTTTGTACATTGGCTATCTGGATCTCTTTGTAACAAGTCTTTACTCCCCAAGATTAAGAAACATTATAATATTTATTATAAGAAATACTAACAATGATAATAAAGTGTTTAGTTTAAAGTGCTTGAATCCGGTGGTGCTACACTAGCAACTCCTACAGCAGGGTTGCCCAATAGGCGGCCGCGGGCCATTTGCGGCCCGCGAGAGGCAACTGTCCGGCCCGCGACGGTCCTGTCATAAAAAAATAGTTTAAAAAATAAATAAATAAAAAATCTGTATTACTGTTCAAGCAGACTAGCAAACACATCTGTAAGCAAATTGTTGATTCTGGAATTATTTAGATTTTCAGTATGTACAACTGGCTGCTGTTAATCTGTATTACTTTTCAAGCAGACAACCAAATATTTTAAGAAAATGGTTGATTCTCAACTTATTTTGTTTCCAGAGTGCATTTTTTCCTTGTGTGACCCTCAACACAGGATTTAATAACACAGTGTCAAATTAGCTCGATTAGAGAAAAAAACGGATAGAAAATTAAAAAATTGCGCACGCGTGCACTATTTCGGTGCGCGGCCACAATGCCCGTGGCCCTCGGCTTGGTACCCGAGACATAATTTGGACCTTGGGGAAAAGTAATTGGGGAACCCTGTCCTACAGGTTGGTTGGGACACTTGGTCAGCAGTGAGCACAACTGGGAGGGATAGTGCTGTGTAACTCCTCACTGTCAGTTGAAAATAATAGGCTGGTGACGCCATGTATATCGAAGGAGAGACATACAGTAGTTGTCTACACCAGTGGACTTTTTTAATATTCAAGTTTTTTTGAAAATAGCAGATTACAACATGTCGCATTGTGGCGCGTTGTGACTTGTAGATCGTCTTTTTTCAAATAGCCCATGTATATAGGGTTAATATTTTGAAGCTGTGTTAACTGATTTAACTGGGGACCACCTGGAACCCCCTCCAGGACCCCTGGGGGTCACCGGACCTCACTTTGAAAACCACATGTGTAAACCTTCCTCTAGCTCAGTGGTTTTCAACCCTTTTCATATCAAGGTCCATTATTTATTGGTCATTTGAGCCACGGTCTACCGTTTGATGAGATTTAGACTCTCAGACCCAGAATATTTTATTATCGTTGCATACGATTTTGTCCACAATTCCATGCTGTATTGATGTTGGTGCCATAGGAGAGACAACAGGCAAACGTTGGTCAAAATAACAATTCTTTAATTAAGTAATGCAGATGTTAAACAATAATGTAACTCTTGAGAGCGGGTCCATTTGGTTTCATTTTACGCTCTCAAGAGTTAAAGATCTATAAGGGTCCATGTGTTTAGCAACTCTCCATCATTTAGCTGGGGACCACCTGGAACCCCCTCAAGGACCACTGGTGGTCCCCGGACCGCTGGTTGAGAACCACTGCTCTAGCTAAAAGAAATATAATAAAAAGAAAAACACTATGTTCCTATATCAGGATATACTGTGGATGATATAAAGTACTCATGTACCAGTTCCACCAAGATGTATATGTGTACTTCTTGATTAAATGAAATGTGCTTTTAATGGCACCTTAGAGAGCAACCTTTCCTTTAAAAGTATTCTTGGTACCCTTTTCACAAGGCTGGCACAGTCGGGTTAATGCCATTTGAATGCTGGGAAATGTAGTATAGATTCAGATGAAAATCTGCTGATCTGCAGAGAGATGCTATTCCTCAAAGTGATGGTGATTAAATTGGAGTTAGCTTATCAATACCGGGCTAAATTGGAATTTTGGTCTAATGGTGAACTTTTCATTAAGTATGCTACATCTAGCCAGATAATAAATTGCTGGAAGTTGGTGCATTTGATACATGGAGGGGAAAATAATTGCATTACAGCAAATCAATTATATCCCCAAACAGAGAGAGAGTATTTGGTTTCTCTGGTGTGTGCTCTTTTAAAAACAAACACTCTCTTAAACACACACACACACACACACACACACACACACACACACACACACACACACACACACACACACACACACACACACACACACACACACACACACACACACACACACACACACACACACAGGGTTTATTCTATTACTGTGACACCCTTCAAGGAGAACAATGGAACTTTCAACATATTGGGGTCCAGCAATATATTGTAATGACTGATGGGTTGAAGATTCACAGAAAGCAACAACGCAACTTTGTGATACAAGAAACAGGGTGTTTGCATGTAAATGAACTCCAACAAATGACTCCAACAAAGCTCAACTCAATGCCATCACAAACGGGAGGGTGTGCCTACAAGTACCACAATTGTTTCCTAAGCTAATTATAAACATTTATAAAATGAATTGCTAGACTACCATAAACCAACAACGTTAAACACAAATAGCATGTACCGGTAACGCATTTCCCAACTAAATGACTCATGCAATAACATAACAATACCAGTAGTTCTCAACCATTTTAGGCTGTGATCCCCAAAATAATCATTATCACCACCCTGATAAGCACTTGGAATGTAGGAGCCACAGGTCCAATGGTGCCAACTGCTGCAGCGGTAGTGTGAGCACTGGGTAGGGCCTTTCTGTGTGGTGCAGCTTATCAAAATAATTTGTGAGGCCAGATAGTACCAGGTAGTAGTCTAGATGATAAACCTACATTTTCAGGGCCAAGGAATCCATCTTGATTTTATGTTTAATGTAAAATCTGATGTATTCAAGCAATAGAATTATATTTTATCAGGGATTTCATGTCTTTGATGTGTTTTTTTGGTTGTTGTTGGGAAATGGGCTATAGATAATATGAAAGTAAAATCAATTTAAAACAACCATTTATCATACACCAGAATCATGATAATACTGTATTTTTGTTTTTTATTAAAAACCATTTCCCAGATGTCTTACATTTTTGTATGTATCCTCTTTTGTAGTATCTGATATGCAACACATTATTATGCAACCAGTGCACAGCTAGACAGTGACAGCTGGCATAATCTAAGAAATAAACTAGAAGTAATCTATATGGATCACTTTCTCTCTCTCTCTCTCTCTCTCTCTCTCTCTCTCTCTCTCTCTCTCTCTCTCTCTCTCTCTCTCTCTCTCTCTCTCTCTCTCTGCATATTGCAAGGTTCCTGCAGAGCTGATATATAAGTCTTTAATTAATTCTGGCTGGTTTTATTTTCAAATGTCCTATCTATTTTGAGTAGCTATACGTTTTCACTTGTAGCAAATACATTACTCACTGTTTAGTTACAAATACCTAGTCGCTGTTAATGATATTGTATCACTTTCTTCATTATGATGATGTAAGCCTAATGTTAGTGAAATGGCATTTCCGATAATTATCTATTAATAATTATTACTGAATCCACATCAACAATATCTTCTTTGGTAACTCCTGCCTCATAAATGAGTGCACGCTTGTGTATATGTGTACGTGCATGCTTGTGTGAAATATTGATGAACACATTACAATGATAAGATGTTTCCTATATAATTACAGTATGACAAAGCATGGGTTGTGCCTTGGCACCACAACAATAGCTGTCCATCTATCAGTAGGATTGATCCTACAATCTACGTATTAGATTATAAAACATCTGCGGGTGGCTCTGGAGGAAAGGTCATGGAGTTACTCAAATGGTTAGGGTTCTAGATTTTGAGATAGGCCTATCTTGTGGGAAAGTGAGATTTTGGCCTGAAGTTAGTTCTAGAGGAAAGGCCATGGGGTCATGGAAATTACAGTAGGATTCCTCTGGGAAGCATGACAGCAATAGTTTTTAGACCATGTTTGGGACCTATAGTTTGGTCTCACACATGGTCCCATGGTCTCTATAACATTATCACTCTTATCATTATCAATCTGTAAACCTTTATTTTTATTTACTAATACTAAAGTTTAACCACTTAAGCCCTATGTCAGGCTTTCAAAAAACAAACTAAAATAGCAAACATAGCAGATCCACAAGCTCACACATGCTTTGTGAGCTTGTAGATCTGCTATTTGTGGTAATTGAGAAAATAATAATAATACAGTTTTTGTATAGAATTTGTCTTTGTATTGGGAACAAAGTAGTGATATAGTAAATAAAAGCTTTTTGTGTAATTATACTGTATGTATGTTTTGCAATAATAATGTGTTGTTGTCACAAAGGTCCCATTCACCTGTAGCCTACAGTCACCTTTTTCAGAACGTGTCATTTTAAGTTAATTACAAAAGCAACTGGTGTTGTTGTCTAGATATGGACTAGAATGTAGTGAAGTTGCCCTACCTTTAAAAAGAAATCACCTTGCACCCCAACATTTCTTATTAGGCCTAGATATTTCACCACTTTAGACACATTACCTTTCTTCAATACGAATGTGGTTCACACCTCATTGGGTGGGATCTAATAATTGCCGTCTTTCAACTCCATTCGCTCTTTCGATTACTACTTTAATGATCCCTGTAGCCCCTGGTAGCTGTAACAAAAAAATTGACAAAACTGTCAATGAGGAACTGCCCTGGCGATGAGATTGTTGGTCCCCACAGAGATATCCCAACAGTTGGCTGAAAGCACAACAGAACACGAGCACTATCCCATCCCAGAAATGACTGGACTCCTCCCTTAGACTTTTTGGGGGAATAATTGATTTAAACATGAATAAATGAGGATAGCAGCATCATTTCAGATATTGCATAATGAAGGGGGCGGGCGACCATATCTGCCAGAGATTTTCTGCCATTTTGCATGTTCTTCAAAACACACTTTTTGCTACAGTACTATTCCTACAGGTTTTGTCCAGAGCTCACACAAATCGGTACAATATTATCTCTGATGATCAAGATGTATTGCTCAGATTTTTCAGATTCAATTCCAATTGACTATGACTGCCTTCCAAAATTTGTGTGCCCTGGGTAGGCAACCCGGCCTGGCAGAAACCTGCAGAAACCACTTTTTTTGTTGATATCTGTGTTTATTTCTCTGTTTTATTTTAAGTTATTTTATCCACTGATAATATTTAGCTGTTTCATCTCTTATGGTTCTCATGCAGCTCTTTTACTTTGCTCTGTAAAGCACTTATAACCTTGTTTGGAAAAGCGCTATATAAATAAATTCATTAACAAAGTAGAAAGGGTTTAATAAATGGACAAAATAGGTGAAAAGAATGCGATGGTCAAGCCAATTGCATGTGTCAGATCAAATGAGCTGACGCTGCCAGGTCCATTTGATTGACATGCAAGGAGCACATTGGGAATAGTGCTTTATTATGGTGTATCAGGGACACATTCTGACGGATTTAATAAGTTACATTAAAATGAGTTATCCAAAACAAAAGTTTGACATGTAGTATGTTGATTTTTTCAGCAGGGAAGTCTCTAACTTTCCCAGGAGATGTAGCACTGGATGTTTTTTGTGCTTTTAGTGCGTCTCTCTGGGCCATCCCACACTAGATAATAGTTGAAGAGTAGCTCTGGTCCATAGCATTAGAGGGAGTTCTCCTTAACGCTATGTGACTCTCCACATTTTGTTTGGCATTTGTTTCATATCGCCGGTAGCGCAGTCTCTCGACTTTAGTAAAACATAAAGAATACACTTTTGCTACACACCAAAACAAATTGACTGTTTTAATGTGTTGAAAGCCTACTCTCCTTGGTGGAAAGACTCTCAGCCCCCCACTTTCCGTGTAAAATACACTTCTTGGCCAGAGAGGAAAATATTCAACCAGACAGATTTTTTTTTTGTTACTCCACTGTGCCACCTACAGATCTGGTCAATGGATTTTTTCTATGCGAGCAATGCCCGAAAAGTCACATAGCGTTAAGGAGAACTCCTTCTATAGCTAGTTGAAGAGATGGTTATCCAAACGTCACGGCTGAAGACAAGGAAGTTATGGCAAAATATGATGGGTATGGCTTGTTAGGTGAACACATTTCCAGTGGTTTGACAGAGTTGACAAATTAGCAAAAGCTAATTGGTCCCTGGGGGTTATATGTGTAGACTGGGTTAGTATACTGAACTGGCACTGTGAGTCACCTCACTGCTGTCAATCATGGATGAAACCTGCCCACCAAACACAGTTGCTGCAGATGACTGGATAGAATGAATTGAGGAGACACTGAAGTTTATCTGGGTGCAAAGGAACCAAAAGAGAGTGGAAAACAGCAACCTTCAACAGTTCACAAAATAGCTGCAACTATAGAGTTTTCGACTAACTCCTTCCCCACACAGCCAGGGAATCCCACTGGGACTACCATTCCCCCCCCCCCCCCCCCCTCTCCCCTGCTGCAGTTCCCTGTTGTCAGTACGTTAAAGGTCATATTGAACATTGTTATGCAAACAAATAGTTAAAAGAAAAGGTGTGGAATAAACATATTGTGCTTCTGTTTTCGTTATAAATTATGTACTTTGTTCCCCTAAAGAGAATTGTGTGTGTGCAAATTTTGACAACTTTGTGTGCAAATAGACATTCTTGTATTTCTCTTTTAGCCCACGTTGAGACCCACTGCTGCAGACAGTCTGTAGGCCTATGCATCATCCTTATAGACATTACAGTCATTTAGCAGACGCTTTTATCCAAAGCGACTTACAATAAGTGTATTCAACATAGGTAGGGAACGAAAACTACTAACACCAGAAGTCTTTAGTGCAATTTCTGCAAAAACAAGCAACCAAGAGTATACCTAGCACTAAGGTAAAAGTGCAATATATCAGCTACCTATTTCCTTAAACAGATGAGACAAAATAGCTAAATCAAATGAGCATGAGCTAAAACAAATAAGTGTATCGACTAAACAAGATCCAATAAACAATACAACAATAGAAAACAAGCGTTCGTACAACTAGTTAACAACAAGTAGGCCAGGCAGAGAGGAAGGGTAGTGCTTCCTGAAGAGGTGGGTTTTCAGCCTGCGGCGAAATATGGGCAGTGACTCTGCTGTCCTAACATCAGTGGGAAGTTCATTCCACCACTGTGGGGCCAGAACAGAAAAGAGTCGTGACCGTGTGGATCGGCCAGAAGCACTCATAGCACTCATAGCACTCATTCTGTTGTTTTTTTATTCACAGATTTTCCCCACATTTTTAACCGAAATACTTTTGCCGATCAAAACCTATAGCGTACTTATACTCAATGAAATGGAAAACCTAAACAACAGCCAATGTTGTATGGGCTATCCCTTTCATATTAACAGTAAGGTCACTTACTATGCAAATCACATTTTGACTTACAGAGTGTTACATTCATAATTCAGCCCACGTAATGCCCCCCTCCCCTCACTCCCACTTCTAATTCACAATTGTACCAGCTCACAGTAAAATCCTGAGTGTTTCACTGAGGGTGTACAAATGGAACCAAATGGACCCCATTTGTACACTGTCAGAGAGCAGCATGAGGAGTCATCCCTCTATGAATACTGTTCTCTCCCATTAGCCTTTCCTGTCTGCCCTCCAACCCCATCTAGTCTTTCCTTCGTTCCTGTAGGCTACTGGTCCTTCCTTTCATCTTTCTTTCCTTCCTTCTCTCCCCTCTTCTCCCCCCAACATGTTTTTTTTCATTCGTTCCACTCAGATCCTTCCTTCCTTCCTTCCTTCCTTCCTTCCTTCCTTCCTTCCTTCCTTCCTTCCTTCCTTCCTGCCTGCCTGCCTGCCTGCCTGCCTGCCTGCCTGCCTGCCTGCCTGCCTGCCTGCCTGCCTGCCTGCCTGCCTGCCTGCCTGCCTGCCTGCCTGCCTTCCTTCCTTCCTTCCTTCCTTCCTCCACTCAATCATTTCTTCATGTCAGTCCTTTCCTCCTCTCTCACGTGTCCTTTCCTTGCTAAGAGAGAGAGTGCGCGTGTGTGTGTGTGTGTGTGTGTGTGTGTGTGTGTGTGTGTGTGTGTGTGTGTGTGTGTGTGTGTGTGTGTGTGTGTGTGTGTGTGTGTGTGTGTGTGTGTGTGTGTGTGTGTGTGTGTGTGTGTGTGTGTGTGTGTGTGTGTGTGTGTGTGTGTGTGTGTGTGTGTGTGTGTGTGTGTGTGTGTGTGTGTGTGTGTGTGTGTGCCTCCTTGTGGAGCCTGGAGACAGACCAGCATCTCGCGTCCTCCTCCCCGTGCGCTCCGCCCCGCCCCTCCAGTCAGCGAGCACAGCGCAGGGCTGCCACGTCCGCTTATTGTAAGCGACTTGGGGCTTGTTTTTTCTGGTAAGTTGCTTGTAAATATTGACAGTTGTGTTTTTTTTTGGATCCCTGACAGCTGGTGTGTTCTACAAGCTCACATCCCGTCGCGACGCATTGTGCTTGTGAGCTTGTAGATTTGCTATTTTCAAATAGCCGATAGGTTTAGACCTGGTTGCTTATTTCTTTCGTACAATCTGGCAACACTGGCACCCCGCCTCGCGCACCTTCACAGCCGGATCAACCGGCGGCAAGCACGCGACTGCGTTGCGTAGCTTTATGCGGATATTTACTCCAACTTTAACGGCATGCGTGTGATTTGAACACATCTATTCATCTAAAGAGAAATCTCTCGGCCATCTAAACGGATACATTTTACGCTTTATCTATCTTACGCTTTTTATCTATCTTACTACACTTTGTCTTACATGTTATCTATCTTAGGCTTTATATCTATTTTACGCTTTAACTATCATCACATTTTCACGTTTTAGTGGCAGCATTTCAACTTCAACATTCATTTGTCTCCTGCGCAAATTGTCGAATTGTCTCTTTAAAGTGCACGAATAATGCGCATGAATGTGCAGTTTTTTCTGGGTGGATTATGATGATAAATGATTCCTTAAGTCTATCAAACTGGCTACTTGCGTCGGACACGAGCAGTTGTGTTGTGTGCGTGCGTGTGTGTACGTTTGTTGGTGGAGGTGTTACCTTGTTTAAAGGAAAACCAACCATTGATTGATTTTTTTTACCAAACACTCTCCAGTGGATTATCATCGCCAGAACAGAACGTCTCGACGGGGTGTATTAAGGACGGAGACAGTGAAGGATAACCCGTACCGGAGCCGGACCGGACGGACGGACACGCCCGAACCAAGTGGTTTATTGGATTCAGTATTTCACCCATGCAGTCATCCAGTCTCCTGTGTTTCTTTCTTTCCTCTGGCTCGAGGCTATAAAGCGTGTAAAAGTGAAGATGTGATGGATGTTCAGATTCCAGCACATTTTTTATCGGATTGTTTGACTGAAAACGAAGGGATATCCTGATTCCTAACACCTCTCTGTTACCTGAGAAGATACTCTCGTCGTGTTTTAAAGGGAAGGACGTTGGAAGATACACGGGTTTCTGGACGGATCCTACGTGAAAAGGTGACTGCCTGCCACTCAAGGGCATCACGCTGCTGTCTGTCGCGGGTGGGTGTATAGTTACTGTCGCGGGGTGTAGTAGTTACTTCTGTCGCGGGTGGGTATAGTTACTTCTGTGGAACCGCAACATCACTGACCGGACGGACGGAGGAGCGCGGGGGAAACCGTGGGACCGCGGGAAAAAAACACATCGCTTTTCATCGGAATGGACGTTTTTGTCGAGTCTGGATCTGACTGGGTTGTGTTCAACCGACCTCCTCGTTTCACGTGAGACAATAAATAAGTCCGTCACGACCTGCAAACATTGACGTTATTATAGCCCACTATCGGAGTATAAAAGAGGTGTGTTGGGCTACTGGGTGCCATCTAAAAACCTGTCATCATCATCCTCATCCTCCCTCCTCTTCATCGCAATCTCCGCGGCGCTGAGAGGATACAGGAATGTAAGTGATTTAGTGATTTATTCATTTCTATGGCTTTCTCTTTTTTATTTTCTTTTTCCTTTACACCTTAGGACACCCGGCTACACCCCCCCCCCCCACCACCACACACACTTGAGCTCCTGCCGCAAATCTGTTCCCGTTGATTCAACGTATTACACGGGAATACAAACTACAGATTAGATAAATAAATAATATGTGCACGTTGGAAGGCACATCGCCGGAAAGAGTTGGATGAAAATATATGCCCAGATCTCTTGTTTTCTCTTCTATCTATCTATCTATCTATCTATCTATCTATCTATCTATCTATCTATCTATCTATCTATCTATCTATCTATCTATCTATCTATCTATCTATCTATCTATCTATCTATCTATCTATCTATCTATCTATCTATCCATCCCGTCTTCATTTCATTCGTCGGTGGGGCGATCGAGAAAAAAGCAAGGGAAACGGGTGAGAGAGAGAGAGAGAGAGAGAGAGAGAGAGAGAGAGAGAGAGACCACCGGGAGATCGATGAAGGTAAGGCTGATTGATTGATTAAATGTTAATAATGCAGTGGGATCGTATCTGGGGTGGTGTGGAGAGAGAGAGAGAGAGAGAGAGAGAGAGAGAGAGAGAGAGAGAGAGAGAGAGAGAGAGAGAGAGAGAAGATGGTGGAGTCTTTGGGACCTTTAATGTATCCATCGCAGAATGGGTGCCGCTTGCCGAAAAGAACAGATCTACCAGTACCAGCCAACACGTTGCGATGTGACGCATTGCTAGCTTGTAGCAGATCTGTTCTTCTTTTGGACAAGCGACCCCGTCGTACGACGGACTGTATGTACAGGCCATCCGTCTTTAATACAACCAGCTCTCTGCTATGCAGCCCCCCCCCCAGCCTACTAAAGCAGTGGGTTTCAACCCTTTTCATATCAAGGTCCATTATTTATTCGGCAATAGAGCCATGGACCACCATTTGATGAGATTTGCCTCTCAGACCCAAAACTTATATTATATTTTGTTGTCGTTGGATATACCAATTTGTCCACAATTCCATGCTGTGTTGATGTTGGTACCATAGGAGAGATGACAGGCAAACGTTGATCAAAATAACAATCCTTCTACATTCTATTTGTTGTAAATTAAAGTAATAGAGATGTTTAACAATAATTTAACTCTCGAGGGTGTAAAATGAAACCAAATGGACCCGTAAGGGTCCATTTGGTTTCATTTTACACTCTCAATAGTTAAACATCTATAAGGGTCCATTTGGTTTCATTTTACACTCTCAATAGTTAAACATCTATAAGGGTCCATTTGGTTTCATTTTACACTCTCAAGAGTTAAACATCTATAAGGGTCCATTTGGTTTCATTTTACACTCTCAAGAGTTAAACATCTATAAGGGTCCATTTGGTTTCATTTTACACTCTCAATAGTTAAACATCTATAAGGGTCCATTTGGTTTCATTTTACACCCTCAATAGTTAAACATCTATAAGGGTCCATTTGGTTACCAACTCTCCATCATTTAGCTGGGGACCACCTGGGACCCCCTCAAGGACCACTGGTGGTCCCCGGACCGCTGGTTGAGGACCACTGTACTGAAGCAATGCCAACGTTAACACTGTTCCAGCGACAGGGTTATTCTTAGACCCCCAGAGTTGATACAATGAATCATCGGCCCTATAATCTGGTTAGATTTGCTTCAATCTCAATCTTTTTTTAAACACATGTATAGACCTATACACTGTAGGGCTGTTATAGATTGTCCTATAGGCTATAATCAAACCATACAGTGCATGGATATACAGCTCAGGGCCTGTGCTGCCGCTGGTGAGGTTCTGGTGGTTCCTTTAATATTATTAGGATATTATTTTGACGTCTGTGGTTGTGCAGCTCTATGTTTCTCTCTATCTCTCTCTCTCTCTCTCTCTCTCTCTCTCTCTCTCTCTCTCTCTGTCTGTCTGTCTGTCTGTCTGTCTGTCTGTCTGTCTGTCTGTCTGTCTGTCTGTCTGTCTGTCTGTCTGTCTGTCTGTCTGTCTGTCTGTCTGTCTGTCTCTCTGTCTGTCTGTCTGTCTGTCTGTCTGTCTGTCTACTTTGCCTGTATGGGAATGCGCGAATATGTGTTTGCGCGAGAGCGTGCGTGGTTCCATGGAACACATTAATAGCACTGATTTAAAGATCTCTCTCTCTCTCTCTCTCTCGCTCGTTCGCTCGCACGCACGCACGCACGCACGCACGCACGCACGCACGCACGCACGCACGCACGCACGCACGCACGCACGCGTGTGTGTGTGTTTCTAAAGTTGCCTCATCATACTGCTCCAGTGGACTGGCATTACAGCCACATCTATTATGCAGCAAGACAGGAGATGAGAACTGGAGAAAGGAGGGGAGTATGGAGAGAGAGAGGGAAGAGGAGAACTGGGGTAGAAGAGGGTAGAATAGGAGCGCCGAGGGAATAGGAGAGGAAAGGAGATGAGAGCGAAGGGTGGGGGGGGGGGGGGCAGAAGACAAGAACAGGGAGAGTAGAGGAGAGGAGAGTAGAGGAGGAGAGGAGTAGTGAAAAGGAGAGGAGGGTGAGAACACGAGGGGAGGAAAACAGGATATGTAGAGATAGCAGAGACGAGAGAAGAGACACTCCATGGGGAGAGGCAGTGGAGCAACGGCAAGAGGAGTAGAGGTGGAGATGCAATAGCAAAAAGAGAATAGAACCAAACTGAACCTCAGACGAATGGAACACTTCAGATAACACTTTATTATAGGTCTCCTGTCTTTACAAGCAGCGACACTGCTTTTCATTATTGCTGTCACTC
This sequence comes from Gymnoscopelus braueri, assembly GCF_963280865.1. Classification (NCBI taxonomy): domain Eukaryota; kingdom Metazoa; phylum Chordata; class Actinopteri; order Myctophiformes; family Myctophidae; genus Gymnoscopelus; species Gymnoscopelus braueri. The sequence continues at coordinate 43,330,695 of NC_137606.1, forward strand.
ACCTTGAGACTCCCCAAGACCTGAGAAACTGGCACATGCTAGGAAACACGTGAGGGTCTGAATGTGATTGGATTGCCCTTACAGTAGTGGATGTTTTCAGCTCCAAGGACAGTTACACACAGCCTAATATAATAGGGCTTTAGGGAGAGACAGTCTGAGCTCTTTCAGCACCCTGGAGAGATCGACTTGAGCATATTTGTTG
>NC_137606.1:43335896-43339894 GCF_963280865.1 Gymnoscopelus braueri
TCCTTTAGGTTCCAAGGTTAAAGCACAGTTCTGTTGTTGTGCTCTGGGCGAGAAAAGTGCTGCAATTACAGTACAGGCTTTTAGCGGATGCTCTGATCCATAGAGATTTACCTGTCCAGCACAAAGGGATGCAAAGAATTGGCGGTGTCGGCACCCTATTAGTTATAGAGGTAGGGTCGGGGGCCAGAAGGTCATTAGCTTAAATCCCTACTGGGGTTGAAAATGAAGGATTTTAAATGTATTCCGTTTCCTCAATGCAGTGTTTCTACGTCATGGTTGTTGTTGTTGTTTTTTTAAGGTGGGGTACTTTAACTCTGAGAGTTTACATGTAACCATATGGAAATGGACCATTACGGGTCCATTCGGTTAGGCTCTCAGAGTTACAAATGGATTCATTAACACTGATGATTTTACTGTTTTGCCAGCCCTACATGCTTGGGTCTCAAGACAGAACCTAGTCCTTTAACCCATTCAATCCGGGAACGCATCTCTGTCATTTTAGATTTCTTTGGCTATTCAAAAATAGCAGATACAGTATATATACACAGAGTGCTATGAGCTTGTAGATCTGCTATTTTCGAAAAATCGTGAACATTACGTTTTTGTAAAATATTTTGTTCCAGGGACCCCCTCCCCCCAGAAGCAAAGATTTGAGTTACAAATCTTCGCTTTAAAAAATAATAATCTAATATTTGCACAAATGTTCAAGACTTTTAAAAAATAGCAGATCTACAAGCTCATAGCGCTATGGTGCCGCGCTATGAGCTTGTATATCTGCTATTTTTGAATAGCCAAAGAAATCTAAAATGACAAAGATGCGTGCCCGGTTTGAATGGGTTAAAGATGGGATAGCGCAATTTTTGCGCTGGATACACCCACCAGTTCATTAAGTATTCCTGGTTTTCACCTTACGACCCACCCACCTGATGCAGTCCCTCCTCCTCCTCCTACATGACCGCCCACCCCATGAAAGGACTGCCCATGGGTCTGCCCAGTTGTTTAAAAAATATTCTAGCTCTCACAGCCGGGTGTTTGATATGGCATGGACACCTACAACAGCAAAGCTTGGAAATAAATAATGCATTATATTTTTTGTTGGAAATAATGGAACCTATTAGCCGCAAGCAACTGGTGTAATGCTATCTGCCAGATAACATTTTAGCATCTAAGTTGCTTGCGGCTAGGTTCCATGTGTACACTCTCAGAGTTACAGATATGTACTGTATGTAAGGGTCCATTTGGTTTCTTAATATCAATTTCTGGGTTGTGCAAAAAAAAATATGAATTTATTTACCTGTGTTGAGTAACCATAGTACTCTCCTTTCTCTTCTGATACTATTCAGTCACAGTGTGAGTCTTATTTTGAAGAGCCACACAGGAAGTCTGATAGTTAATTACTAGCTACTTGTCAGTGTTGGGGAAAAGAAAAGCTCTGCTGAATGGATTATGTTTTTGGCTCGCTCAGACTAACTTTGTTTTACCAACGAGAACACTGCACTATGGAGGTACCAATCTTTCAATCGTCCGTTGCAATAGTGGTGAGTGTCATGTATTGTTTTGTTACTCTCAGTCTCTCCTTCTCGCTCTCTCTCTCTCTCTCTGTTTACTTTGAGCCACGCTCTTGATCTCATCTCACAAACACTATGCTGATGCCTGTGTTTTTTGCACCTCCAAGACAATGGCGGATTTGACCACTCCACCCAAATACCCCTATGCTGACTGACCCTTTCAGTGCAAGGCCTAGAAACTACACTGGCCAGCTGTTAATTGTGCATGAGCATTATGTGACCTCTCTGCTGAGATGTGTGTGTGTGTGCCTGCATACGTGCGTGTGTAAGGAATACGACTGTAGAGCAAAACCCTGATTGCACCTTGAGTAATATGATAAATGAATTGCTGTAAAGGCGTACGTAATTGCAGATTGTGACAGCGACCAAGCATTCTTTGCTGTTGCTGTGACTGGAACAACTCCTTGGCAGCCATTTGACGCACTAATAATGACAAAAGTGTGTGTGTGTGTGTGTGTGTGTGTGTGTGTGTGTGTGTGTGTGTGTGTGTGTGTGTGTGTGTGTGTGTGTGTGTGTGTGTGTGTGTGTGTGTGTGTGTGTGTGTGTGTGTGTGTGTGTGTGTGTGTGTGTGTGTGTGTGTGCGCGCGCAAGGCCTCAGTACTGGCTGCTTAATGGGAGTTGGGCAGGGTGGGGTGGGGTTTGGTGCTAATGAAGCGAAGTTGTGGGGGAATGTCACACTGCTGATCCCTTTCTGTCTGTCTGTCTGCCTGTCTCATTGTCTGTCTGTCCGTCTGCCTTCCTGCATTAGTCTGTCTATCTGTCTGTCCGTCCGTCCATCTGTCTTTCTTTCAATTCCTATTTATTGTCTCCGCCAGGCCGAAAGGCATGGCCGAGACTATGTTTTGCACCCTGTCTGTCTGTCCGCAAAACGTAAAACGGTACACAGTATATCTATAGTCATTAAACAAAACGGGTATTTCAGATTTTTCATATTCCATCCTGATTCGCTAATAATGACTTCCAAAGTTTGCAGGAGTGCTCCGTTTTGACCAAAATGCCTCAAATCATGAACACAGCGTGCAATTTCCTTGAGATTTTGCACATACATTCTCACTAGGCCGAGGAAGAAATTACACTTGAAATGTTTCAAATCAGCCTCATGGTAGCACTATAACCGATATATATAATAATATAAGCCAACTCATGTTTTTACCTACAGTATAACTACACCGATCTGTGTAAAACTTTGTATGTGCACTCCCTAGAGGCCAAGGAAAAACCTTTGCCCTGCATTTTTCACATCTGCCTTTTATAGCGCCACCAGGAGGCCGACTTATGTAAAACACATTTTTGGATATTACTTTATTATTTTATCAACATTTCACGCAAATCGGTACACATGATCTCTATAGTCATGTGATCAAGACGGGTCTGTTTGATTTTTCATATTCCATCCTGATTGGCTAACATTGACATCTATAGTTTGCAGGAGTGGCCCGTTTTGAACAAAATGACGCAAATCATGAACGTAGCTGATTGCGGTGAAACTTTGCACGCACATTTGCAGTAGGTTGAGGAGCAAATGCCACCCTTTCAACATTGCCCTATTATAGCGCTACCAGGAGGCCGATTTGAGCAAAAAAAAATGTTTATTTTACTCCTATAAAATGTTGTCCAAACATCATGCAAATCGGTACATATTATCTCTTTCGTCAAGTGATCAAGATCCGTCCGATCCGTCCGATTTTGGCGCCTGATTGGCGAATTCTGAACATTGCTAGCCCACACTAACCTACCTGACCTGGCGGAGATCTCCGAGGAGCACTTTTTCTAGTTTTATTCTATTTCTCTGTGGCATTTTCAGTTTTGTCCTGCTGCGTCAGTCTCTCTCTCTCTTCTCTCTCTCTCTCTCCATCTCTCAACCTATCATCACTTTTTATGACCTCCCTTCATCTTCGTCTTCACTTAGCCTTACTCTCTCTTTCTTTTTGCCTCATGTGCTCTCACCCCTCCCTTTCTTTCAACCCCCCACCCCCCTCTCTCTCTCTCGCTCTCTCTCTCTCTCTCTGTATCTCTGTTTCTATTCTTGAAGGTCGTATCTGACAGCCCTCAGATAGATTGGGTAGTGTGATTTAAGAAAACCTGACACGTTTACACTGTGTGTGTGTGTGTGTGTGTGTGTGTGTGTGTGTGTGTGTGTGTGTGTGTGTGTGTGTGTGTGTGTGTGTGTGTGTGTGTGTGTGTGTGTGTGTGTGTGTGTGTGTGTGTGTGTGTGTGTGTGTGTCTCCATCATCTGTGTGTTTGACATACAGTATGTGGGCAGACGCCCTGCTTTAGAAATATACCTGTCACACTGTCACAGCTGCCATTCTTAATGCAGTTTTCTCAGAATGATGTTTTAGATGCGCACGCATGTGTTTGTGTGTGTGCGTGGGTGTGTGTGTGTGTGCGTTTGAGTAAGGGGTTACTGTAAGGTGAAGCCATTGTTGA
>NC_137606.1:43340094-43375094 GCF_963280865.1 Gymnoscopelus braueri
CACAGGCTGCACACAGGCAGTGCACACTGCACACAGACACACGGGACACACAAGCCGAGCAGGGTTTCATAGTAAGCTCCACTTCCGCGTTCGCAATGAATCCTGTCTGTTTTAACTTAATTCTTGTCAGTCTGCTGTTTGAGAGAGCGGCTGTCTTAATGTCAACAGGCACTCTTGCATAATATTAGAATGCGCTCTGTGAGAACAAAGAGCTCGGCCGGGTGTGGTGTTTTAGATTCACACCTATGACAATAGACAGGATACTTGGACGTGATTAACTCAACTGCAGCTGATAGCCACAGTCTGACCCCCGAACTAACAACCTTTTGGTCTCCTCATGTTGGTCTCATTCTGACATGAAACACTCTAACAGTTTGTGTTTATAATGTATTAATATCATAGCAATTTCATATGCTTCAGTCTTGAATACACCACAATGACTTGGGAGCCAGGCTGACAGGTTAAAATAGGGTTGGAACCATGTTCATGGCATTTACCAAATCCTTTGGGCAGCTCTTAGTCACACTCGTCAGCTTTAGAAGTAAACACAATATTTAGAAGAACATATCATCACTGCCAGGAAGAAACCTCATAACTCCATATTCCAAATCCTTTTTTTCTTCTTTTTTTGTGAGTCTAAATTACAGATCACCCCGTGCAGCAATGGCCGACATTTGTTCAGACTGGAGAACCACTGCTTTGAACTAACACACTGTGGCAGAACAAAGTTAAGGCAGTGCATTATTTATTTAGGTAGAGGTACTGCTATTTTCAAATTGCGAAAGGCTGAATTTTTCTTTCACCCGAGTGAAAGGTGATGAACACAGCTGCCTAATCAAGCTTTTCTTGTTGCTGAATCCCATGGCCTGCCAGAGAGGAGCTAATCAGTGTACAGCAAACTGAGTTGTTTTCGTCCCCGTTGTCATTCACTGACAGAAAACATTTTTTATTCCTTTTCTCTTTTTTACACTGTCACGATTCATGTTGCATCCCTAATACTGAGCAACAAGAATAACATGAATTTCAATTAGATTTTTACACAAGCGATATGACAACTAATAATATTCACGCCGTGTCACAGTGATATTTACACGTTTTCTCGTCTTGAAGACGCCGGTGCAAATGCAGCCGTGTCAAAATGATTATAGGCTGGACCACCGCGGACAGGATTTTGAAATACAGGAAATCAACTCGGCGTGAGGTCTGGCTTCTAACCAAAGGGTTGCTGGGACAGGGAGCAAGGCAGACAGACTTCCCATGTAGGATTTAGCAGCATGTGGTGACTCCTCTGTCTGGTAATCATTGGGAAAATAGAAGAAAAAAGGGATTAGCTCTCCAGTAGCGCACAGCAGCATGTCTGAATGCACAAACCGGCCATTATTAACCCCGAAGGGGTTTTTTCCCTGCTAACAGCAGGAGCTAAATGATTGCCAACGATATAAATACCAAACAACAAAAAAAGAAAATCATCATCATTCAGGCTTATAAACCTCAATAACGATTTTTTTTATGGAAACCCTGTATGTCCAATGCCGTTACTTTTCAGGAAACCCATGTCACAGGCTCTTGTTAATAATGTTCATTGGTTGACCGCTTAAACCCTGTAGGTCATTTACTGGTGTCCCAAAGGGGTGTATACTATTATAGGCCCCTCCTTTTTCCCTCTACACCATATCGCTTTGCCAAAACTATAGGCGATCTACGAGCTCACAGCGCATTGCATTTTGAGCTTGTAGATTGACTATTTTTGCTACTTTTGCATGACACTGTCATACGACATAGAAAACATAACATAAAAAGATGAAAACTGGAGTTACAAGGTTTCTACCCGACAGTGACAATATTATGCCCTGACCGTTGTACACTGCACCAACTGGGAACCATTCCATTCTGCAACTGGAAACAAACGACATTCTCCCATTATCTAACACATAATATGGATCTAATGGAATGCAGTAGAGCAAAATTACTAGTCATGGTGGGTGACCTTTGATGTGCTACTCACTCCATTACTGCCTGTCCGGGAAAGAAAGCCACCTGGGCTTGCGGCACTGCAACAGAACATGAAGAGTGGCTCGGTATTGATTGATATCAGCTCATTACCACATCATCAGCAGAGCTTTGGGGGATGTATGAGGTCAGGTCAGGGCTCTATACGGTTGACCCTGGCTGCCTGTTAGAAACAGGAGCCCAGATAACAAGGATCTAGTATTGATTGTGGAATAGGGATGTCTTCAGGTTTCCAACTGAAGGTCAAGCAGTTTTCCCACAGCAGCTTCTGGACCAGGTGGTAACGATGCCGCTGGTGGGGGGGGGGGTGGGGGTCTGCTTCCAGATCAGTCTTTATGTCCTTTACACAGCTCCTCCTCTCCTCTCCTCACTCTCCTCTCCTCTCCTCTCCTCTCCTCTCCTCTCCTCTCCTCTCCTCTCCTCTCCTCTCCTCTCCTTTCCTCCCCCCCCTTTTTTTTACCCATTCAATCTGGGAAAGCATCATTTTAGATTTATTTGGCTATCAAAAAATAGCAGATATACAAGCTCACAAGTTTGTACGAGCTTGTAGATCTGCTATTTTAGAAACACCTGGAACATTTGTGCAAATCTTTTAATATATATTTTTTTAAAGCGAATGTTTGTCAAATATTTTGTTCCAGGGACCTCCAGAAGCAAAGATTTGAGTTACAAGTGGTTGCTTTAAATATATATATATATTCAAAGATTTGCAAAAATGTTCAAGATAAAAAAAAAAAGCAGATCTACAAGCTCATAGCGCGGCACTTGGTGCCGCGCTATGAGCTTGTAGATCTGCTATTTTTGAATAGCTAAAGAAATCTAAAATGACAGAGATGCGTTCCCGGATTGAATGTGTTAAATTGTTATGTGCTCCTCTATTTTCAGTCTTCTTTTCCCATTGTCAGTCAGTTCTATTCACCATGTACATTTTCCTTGCCTCTCGTTCATTCCTCTACACTACGTCCTCCAACTCTCCTTCACCTCTTCATTGCCACGCTCTTCTGCCATCCCTCCATCATTCCCTCTGTTCATCCACCCTGCAGCCTCTCTCTCTCTCTCTCTCTCTCTCTCTCTCTCTCTCTCTCTCTCTCTCTCTCTCTCTCTCTCTCTCTCTCTCTCTCTCTCTCTCTCTCTCTCTCTGTGTTCCCCACCTCTCTCTGGCTACCTGTTTTTTGCCATCATCTCTCCTACATCCTTCCATCCGTCGCTTTTTCCCCATCACTTCTCCCTCCCGTGACTTCTATGTGTCTAACCTCCCTCTCCTCACCTCTCCTCTCACTCCTCCATCATCTGTCAATTCCTCTCTCGTTCCCTCATCCCTCTTCACCCCGTCTGTCTGTCTGTCTCACCTCTCCACGTCTCCATCCCTTCATCCCTCAATCGTTTTTTCCCCCTTTTCATTTGGGGTTTATTCCTCCGCCCTCCATCCCTTTAATCCCTCCTCTCTCTCTCTGAACCCATCAGCGGTCTATCCATCATTCTCTCCTCTCCCTCTCTGTCCTTCATTCAGTCCCCACCTCCCCATGTTCTCCCTCGCCTCGCCTCGCCTCGCCTCGCCTCGCCTCGCCTCGCCTCGCCTCGCCTCTCCTCTCCTCTCCTCTCCTCTCCTCTCCTCTCCTCCACTCATCCTGACTCCCCTGTTACACATCGTCCTCCTCTTTCCTCTCCGGGGCACTCCCCCCCGTCCGTCCGTCCCCGTCCGTCCCCGTCCCGTCCATCCTGACTCCCTTGTTGCCGTTCGTCCTCTCTGCTCTCCGGATCACCTCCCCTCCTATCCGGCCTCCTCTCCTGTCCTCCCCCTCTCACACTGTACTGCTCCTCCAGCATTACTGTAACATTACGTGTGCAACTGTTAATGAAAGTAATTAATTTAGTGATTAAAAAATAATCAATTTGATGAAAAATCTATTTTGAGGCAAAATCTTTTTTTTTAAACAGCGAAAATAGACGTTCTAATGAGCTTGTTGACTGATTCAACATTATTTGATTTTTTGAAAAGGTATTCAATAGAATAATCGCTAAGAAAACTATCTATAGTTGCAGCCCTAATTATCATTACAATTTTTTTCACAGTCTTTACAATTTTTTCCACAGTCTGTGTGTGTGTGCAGGCAAGTGTGTGCGTGTGTGTGTGTGTGTGCGTGTGCGCGCGTGTGCGTGTGATTGCATCATGCATGTTTGCCCATTCGTTGGATGCAGTAAAACGTTATTAGTGTGGGTAGCAGAAATATCCCCGGAACACTGGAAGTGAGCCAGGACTTCACACATTAAAAGAGCATTACAAGCCATTGGGGGGATTTATTGCTACTGTACCAGCGCTATGTTGCTGGGATGGCTGTGTGTATGTTTATGGTTTACGCATCGTCAGCATCAGCTTAATCAGGGCAGCAAGGTAACTCATCCTGAACACATCCTCACCGTTTAAGCAGTCAGTTAACATTCATGGTCTTGTTATGACTTCTTAACTACTTAAGCCCTGCTTTATACTTAGTCATACCACGGTGTTGCATACAAATACCTAAAATAGCCAATCTACAACCTCACAATGTGTCACATAGTGAGCTTGTTTGGGGGAAAAATATACTAAAAAATATATACTAAAATACACCGTTTTTTATTTTACATAAAAAAATAGGTTTGCCAGGTTGAAAGGGGTTAAAGGAGCACTTCACCCATTTTCAACTTTATCTTCATAACTAATACTCATTATAAGATCATCATTTTTTGTCTACTTGCTCTGTGTCGCATCAGTGGCCTGTGGACCTATCTAGCAATCGGTGGGGATTCCAAGCTAATAAAAACCACAGCCTTTCTCTTACTGGAAAGATGGCACACTGACATAGAAGCCATTGTTCTTGTATCAACAGAAGAAGAAAAAAGACCATGGATGATGTCATTGGCATAGGCAGGTTTCTGAACTGTCCACAGCCCACCTCTGAGTTGCAGAGCGAGTAGACAGAAAGTTGCCATCATATAATGAGCATTAATGGTGAGGACCAGTTATCAACATACGTTTGAAAATGGGTGAACTACTCCATGGGCAAATGAGCTCTGCTTTGTACTGTTTCTTTCAACTTTTTTAGTACAGAGGGGTGCTATCAGAGTGCCTCTGCCCTCCTTGCCTTTGCCTTCTCTGTGCACTATCAACAATGGAGAACAGCACAAAAGCCCCAAGTAATAATTCTGAGGTACAGACACAGGAGAGAAGGATTGGATCTGTATGTGTAGCCTACTGTGTGGCTCCCAAAGTGATCGTCTTAACCCATTTAGACCAGGGAAAGAATATGTGTCATTTTTGGGCGGTGTAGCCGCCCCTATAAGTGGGGTTGGGACACCTCATTAGTACACCCTTCGCTGTACTGTGATTGGCTCATAATTAGTACACCCCTAGCATTAGTACACCCCTAGCTGTACTGTGATTGGCTGACTCTATTGGCTGACTCTATTCAGCACTGTGATTGGCTAGCGAGACACATGATGAAATCAATAACCTATAAATAGGACTATGCACTTAAAAAAAAACACTTTTTTTTAAGTGAGCTTCCATCACTGTGATGACCACTGTGATGACCACACCGCCCACTTCACACTGGGTGTGATTTTTAGATTTCTTTGGCTATTCAAAAATAGCAGATGTACAAGCTCATAGTGCGGCACTCTGTGCCGCACTATGAGCTTGTAGATCTGCTTGTAGATCTGCAATTTTTTTTTTATCGTGGAAAATGTGTGCAAATCTTTGAATATATATATATTTTTAAAGCAAACATTTTGTAACTCAAATCTTTGCTTCTGGGGAATTCTACAAATGTCTTCTAAACAGTTTTCTGAAAAACGTATGTCGCTATATGAGACTTTTCCATGTCAAGGACCACCCAAAATTATATGGATTTGGCCACGGATCCCCCATTTCAAAACATGTTGTTCCAGGGACCCCCCAGAAGCACAGATCGGAGTTAAGAAATGTTTGTCTTAAAACATATACTGTATTCAAAAGATTTTGCACAAAGTTTCCACGATAAAAAATAAATAAATAGCAGATCTACAAGCTCATAACGCGGCACTCGGTGCCGCGCTGTGAGCTTGTATATCTGCTATTTTTGAATAGCCCCAAAATAAATCTTAAAATGACGTGTTCCCCAGTCCTAATGGGTTAACCACCAAAGGAACGAAGAGGCACAGCTCTATAGCTTTCGAGAACGCAACGGTGCTCGGGGGGTTATAGACCCGTACTAAATGACATGCAGGAGAGAGCCTACATCTCTCAGCAGGCCTGGCAGCACCTTGGGTTACCTCAGGAGGAGCTGGAGGATGCTGCCGGGGAGAGGAGCGCCTGGCCCTGCTGTGAAGTCAGTTTGCAGCTAACGGTCCCATTACCGGTTCTATCGAGAAACGCTAAGAGAGCTTTAATGGAGTTGGCTCTGTCTATGGGCAGAAAAACACAAGTATTATTGAGGCACAAACATCATAAAGTGCATTGTCAAATTGTCGCAGTGTAATGGGGGGAAAAACAAGCCTGCCTCTTCCTCCCATCTCCTAATATGGTATTGCTTCCACTTTCGCTTCCTCAAGGAACCTGTGATTCATAGCCAGTGACATTTCGACTGTAGCACTTACAGTGCATATAAGTATGGCATTGTGCTTTAATCCATTTAGACCGGAAACGCAGCTGTGTGTCATTTTTAGATTTCTTTGGGCTATGTGCCACAAGACGTCAAAGACGTCATGAGGCCTGACGCGTCAATTTTTTTTTTTTTTTTTTCTTTTTTTGAAAAACATGTTCAGAACCCAAGATATGACGATTTGAAGATTTGCGGCTCCATTCACTTCTTGTTTACTGAAAAAGGCTGTATCTCGGCTCCTAAGCACTTTTTGGGCGGCCCCTATAAGTGAGGTTTGGATATTTGTACAACAAATCCTGCGCTGTGATTGGCCAAAAATGGACCCCGCCTAACCCTGCACCGTCTATTCAGGACTGTGATTGGCCAGTGTCACATGACACATGTGCATAGCCCTATATAAGAAACCATAACTTAAAAAAAAACATAAATTTGTTTTTTTTAAGTTATGGTTTCTTCCATCATAAAGAGTGTTTCAATAAATGTATTTATTTTTTGTACATGATTGGTTGACTCCATTCATTATTGTATTGTGATTAGCTAGCAAGACACCGCCCACTTCACACCCTTTTTTTTTTTACAATTAATTTTGGTTGTGGCACTCAGAACCAAAATTCCATAAATAAGCATGGCACTGAAAGAGTTAAAAAATAGCAGATACTCAAAGATTTGCAAAAAATAGCAGATCTACAAGCTCATAGCGCGGCACGAATATACTGTATATATTTTTAAAGCAAACATTTGTAACTTCCAGCTTCTGGGGATCTCTGGACTCTGGAACAACATATTTGAGATATTTTCTATTTTTATTATATGTTTTTATATAATATATTTTATATATAATATATATATATATAGATATATATATATATATATATATATATATATATATATATATAGTTTTTTTTTTTAAATGTTTAAAGAGGTGGTGCCATGGTTTTGCACTTTTTCTGTTTTTCATGTGTCTATGAGGTTGATAGAACTTCATTAAGCCCCCTGGTGGTGTTTTTATGTCTTCTCTGACTATTTTGAGTTTCTACCTGGAGACTGAAACCTTGAGGGTCAAACGTGCCAATAGAGAAACAGCACTTTAGTGACATAGTAAAAACATACCCTCCCCCTCATTATCATAACGACAACAGGTGTGGGCATGAGGAGGAGGAGGGACTAGGACAGGGTGGGTGGTGCTAAGGTGGTGGAGGAGGGTGCTAAGGTGAGAACCAGGTATACTTAATGAACTGGAGTCGTGTCCACATAAAAACATAATTTTAACAATTTCTGTACACTTTAAAAAAAAAAATCTTCCTCCTAGTATAACCATAATACCTGATGATTATGTTTTCGGGGGGGGGGGGATCACTGAAATCCCGGCACCCCGTCTTTAAAAAAAATAAGGATTTATAAACATTTTAGAATCGGCCTCAGGTCTTAATGGCTTAACCTAGGACCTAAGAAAGCATGGAATTGCTGCTGTGTGACCTGCTGTCATAACGCAACGCCACGTAGGCACATACGTCCCTGTCTGATGCCTTTTTTAATGGAACTACATGTGTGTTGCTACATGACACAGAGTTCCCCTGAGCGGCTTGTAGGATTGTGTGTTCGACCACCACGTCCGTCAGTATAATGGGATTATAGGGATCAGGTGTGGCTATCGACAGCAAGGATTTGAAACAAGCAGGAGTCCAATTGTGTGCCTGGATGTACAGTCTTTCTTCCAAAGCAAACATTTCCCACAGATGGTAGAAGCTGTGCAGATGCATGTTGGAAACTTGATACTTGTTCACTGATATATCATTTAGATAGAATTGCTGTTTGTTTGACCACAACTAAGAATGTTATTTAGATAGCATGTTGTTCCTATGACTTGTTTCATGTTTACCTGGTATCCTAGTGTATTTGTATAACATTTAATCGTTTGTCTTTGCACTCATCTTAGGTGATGAGTAACCCTGTAATTTTTTTGATTGATCATGGTTCATGCTATTTACTCTGATCCTGAGTGTCTGTGGAAATGTGGAAATTGTCAAATTGTAAAAGGAAGCAAATCAGTGCAACCACTTCTGTCTCTGTGATGTGTTTGGTTGGCATGGAAAACATGCATAGTCTCCATGGCACATAGAGGTATGTCCAATTTCAAGTTGGCACATCTGCTGCTTAGGTCCAAATTGGCAAATTATTGTTTTGGAGCAAATCATGCTATTAAATTATAGTGCTGCAGAACCGTAGGATTTGTTGATGATTCCCTGCCAAGATATTAGTGGAGTTGAGCCATGAAGCCTGATTTATACTGCTCGCCGGTGTCACGCACTGAAAATAGGCAATCTACAAGCACACAAAGTACTGTGCTGCAACGTATCGTGAGCTTGTAGATCGGCTTGTAGATTTCAGTGCACAACATGTTACACGACTAAGTATAAATCAGGTATAGCTTGCTTCTCTAATCAGCAAGGGGTTTTGGGCCACGTTTGATGTGATCAGTTTGTGTCAGTATACTATCTAATCACTATGACATGTTTGGCAGCTTTCTTTGCCATCTAATTAGCTGGGGGGGGGGGGGGGGGTTGGATGTCCGGGAGGTTTTTGGGAGTTGTTTGACTCACTTTCTTAAAAAAATATTTTGAGCTTTTAAAAAACAAAGATAACGAGGTAGTGGTCCAGCTGCAGGTGCAATATTGCCTAGACTCTGCCAGGTATCCCGTAACAGCAGCAAAATGTGAACAATGTGCGTGTGTGAATGTGTGAGTGCGTGCGTGCGTGTGACTAGTCTCGAATGGTCAGCCCTCCACACTCAGGTGACCCTTATAGCCTTATTATTTATTATTGTTATTATTTGTTTATTTTTTTTACCGGTTCGGTTTGTATTTGTATTTGCATTTGTTACTGCAGTCCTGTGTATGACAGTAAGTCAAGGGAGTTCAGTGTACCTACATGAGCTGTCCTTTAACTTTTCGACTGGTATTTGGTCATTCTTATGTAATGGATCAGAGTCCTCCATCCAAAGGGGTTTAGGGACTTATGTGTCGTGGAAGTATTTGTGATGAGGCCTATGAACGAGCCTTTTTTAGACGGACCGATTGCTGTGCTACGCCCAGGTCCTCCTATTTAACTGTCCCTAATGTTTACTTTGCCATACACGCTGAGGAAGGCTTGACGCCGAAACGTGTCCGTGTGTGCTGTTGTCCGTGCATAAGAGTTAAAAGTACCAGAAGGACTTTGGAGTGCTGGCTATTGCTTTATTTACTGTGAATCTTTGTGAGCCGCCCGCAAACTGCACCATATGCAGACTGAGAGCGCTCGTTTTGATTTTCTATTGTGACCCTGAAAGCAAGCCTGGATTTTAAGGGCATTGCAATTGCCCCTTTGATCATGGTCTTTAGTAGCCTGGCATTGCCAGACTGATGACGTTCCTCCACGGTATCAGTCTGGACTTCGACCCATAGGCAGAGAGTATGAGAAATCAGAAATGACCAGGCCAATCAGGGGCAGCTTTTCACTGTTGTAAAGTGTTGACAGCAGTTGAAACGCAGTCAATGATTGAATCCACATCATCAGTCTGGCAATGCCAGGCTAAGTTTTCAGGGGCATTCTGGGATTTCTCAGGGCATTTCTGCCCTTTGCCCCCATTTGTTTCCGATGCAGGTTCTCACTCACCATGGCATGTCACTGTAGCAGAGTTCGATTCATGTGCATGGTGCTTTGTCTATTATTTGATTCATAGTATATTAATTAGTCCACAAAATGATGGTACGTTTTCACCAAATTCTTTGATATTGAACACGCATTGGACAAGCATTTTGTCGTAAACATTACTGTATATAGTCACAAAAATGTTATGCTATGTGCCTTGACCTCGTGCCTGAATTTAACTTGTGGAAAATCTCTGTAAACAGGCCCTGCTAACTGTGTTGTGCCTTGTTTGTGTGAGCTGTTGAGAGAAAACATACCAGAGGGAAGCGTTCTCTCGGTTTTTTATTTCCGTTCTTCAGATTACCAACCATACATCAAGCCATTTCATTTCCCAAGCGGGGGAAGCCCCCCTCCACCCCACCCCGGCCTACCCGCCTTAACGAGAACAATATAAGTCTATGTTAGAAATCATGATGACATTTGTGTACCTTGGCGAGGAACGCTGCACTATAAATATGCAAATGTTGTTTCTTTTTCCCCCTTATTTTTCCTTTTTCCTTTTTTTTTTAAATGTTTTGCAATGCGTGTGTGGAGGAGTTATTAGATGGAGCTGGTTGGATCTTATATAAACTGCTGTCATTAGATGGTGTTGCCTTTTCCCTTTTGAATGTCTTCACTCAACACCAGCAGAAATGAAGGCAGCGGGGAGGGTGGAGGATTTATATCCTGAAAAGTTCAGGGGTAAAAATGAAGATGTACATATACTGTATATGTATGCGTTCCCCCTTGCTCTTGTATTCTATAGTTCAGGATGGGGACTCAGCTGTTTACAAGACGACAATCCCCCCCCCCCCCCTTTTTTTTATTAGTGTAGCCATCAAGACAGGGATATGAAAACATTCATGCTGGGGTGGCTGGTGGCTCAGGCTCCACAGAATATGCTTCTAGAATACGCAAGTATGAATCCGACCCCCATCTTGTCTCGCGTGTCTCTTCTCTCTCTCTGCCCTTGGTTACCTGTCTCTCTACACTGACCTATCTGAAATAAACCGTAAAAATGACAAAGAATAATTCTTAAAAAGAGAAAGCATCCATGCTCTGGATTTCTACACTGAAGGTGGTGCAGTTAATACTACTGCCATTATAAGCTGCAGTTATCACTCTCAGATCAATCCGTCAGTCAGCTGTAAATGAGAGAGAGGCTATTCCCCACTGGTCATTGTGGAGTGACTGTCACTTCTCTGATTGTCAGTAAGCCTGACAGCTGTGAGACAAGCACTTAACAACGGTCATTTGGTTGCTCACAAACACAAGGTTTGATATCCACAGTGATTGGCCGTTGTGTTACCACTCCATTATTCAACTGGACATGTCCTTCTCAGGAATGTTGTCAGAGGGCACCAGTTGGGCAATTGGAAATGAGAGGAAAATGAAATGATGCAAGTTTCACCACTTTTAACCTGGTGCCCCTATTTTGGACATTTTGGTCAATATTGTACAAAAATACAAATACTATTCTAAAAGTCTTGAACATATGACATACGAACATACGAAAGTTTGACCTTAATAGATCATCTATTTTGCTTTTTTTGCAATAGGGGAGCCACAGCCAGAGGCTAGGTCAATTTGGGGTTCCTTGACATGGAAAGGTTTGGGAACACCTGGTTTAGTTTGTTTGGGTGTGGTGGGGAAGGTTGAACCAATCACTAGTGACTGACACATTTGGCCACTCTGTAGCTAGAGTCAGAGACAGTTTAGAAACGAGACGTTTGATCCCGGAGTAATTTCCTTTATCTGTGTCATGACTCGTGGTTGCCCCACCCCTTTTGGAGACCAGAGGCAGGTCATTCCTATAGGATAAGTGACAGATTATGATGGATTACAGAAGTAAATATTAGACTAATTTGTCACAAGCCTCATGGGAAATGGGGGGAATGGGATTTTCTTTCTCCAGACAGACAAATCAGGAGAACATATTTCTCAGCAGCACACTCTTGCAAGATTGGGCAACTCAAATCACAGGACGTTGCAGAGCTGACGACAAACAACGTTCCACAGCACATGGAAGGGACGTGTGGAAGTGTGTTCCATATCTGGGTTCCCAAGCTGTTCCATGCCAAGGACAACCAAATAGTGAAGAAAAAGGAAAATCCTTTTTCCCAGAAAAAGTTTCTCCTCTCCTTTCCAATTGGCCGACCTGGCGGCCCCAACTTTGAGTATCAATACCAGAAAGACACTCTACAGCTTTACTCCCGCCCACAATGATGTTGGCTCGGCTGTTTCTTCCACTTGGATCAAGATGCTGATGAAGGCAACCACCAGGCTTGAATCACTGGTGTGGGCGGCACGAGCGAAAAGAGCAAATCGTGAATAGTGTTTCAGGGTCTGGAACATTGAGCCATATATTATCTGGAGAATGGGTACAAAATCCCTGCCCACTCATTCCAATGAAGATGCTCACCCAGCGTCCCCAGGGACACCCTCCCTCCCTCTGAGTTTGGGCCCACTTAGCCTCGATCTCCAGGCTTTTATTTTTTATTTTTGCTAAAAAATAAAAGCCTGGACCAGCGAGTCGGTGTCCCGGGCATAGGAAGGGTTTCATTTCCCCAACCAACCAGAGTGCAGTGGGTGTCGCTCCAAAGGTTGTGTTGACGGGGCGGGGGCTGACGGACAGATCGGTGAACCAATGGGATCACACGCATTCTCTCTCCGGAGATGTTAAACCCGCCCCTCGATGCAGATATGAGCCACGCTAGGGCAGTCTAGGGCCCACTGGTTTGATGACATCATGGGCCAATTTGCGTGGCGCGATCGGTGCTCCTGGACAACCGCCTGTACGAACGGCTCTGCGCTCCCTCGGGTCGTAGGCGACGCGCAGGTCAAGTTTGAAGCCAGATGGTCGGACGGTTCTCGAGATACGTGAACTACAGTGCCAAATCACACGCTGATGGCCGCCCACCTAGAGTGTGGCCGCCCACGCTCTAGGTGGGCGGCCATCTGCCTCAACTGTTTGGGAAGAGAGAGAGAGAGAGAGAGAGAGAGAGAGAGAGAGAGAGAGAGAGAGAGAGAGAGAGAGAGAGAGAGAGAGAGAGAGAGAGAGAGAGAGAGAGAGAGAGAGAGAGAGAGAGAGAGAGAGAGAGAGAGAGAGAGAGAGAGAGAGAGACAGCAACATCATTAATAAGACATAACAGACAATAACAACAATAACAACAATAACAGTCAGCGGCCATAATCCAAGGAAACCTTCGGACTGATTAATTTCCTTGGTTCTTGTCAGTACACGTAGAGCAGCATTCTGGACCGGCTGGAGAGTCTTAAGAGATTTATTTACTGATAATAATGAATTGCAATAATCCAGTGTGGTTAGAATTTCCCCTTGTCGTCGCTGTTATTGTCGAGTTGTCACGGCAACAAGTCGACTCCTTCCCTGCGCTTTCCACTACACAGTAATTGGATGCTCAAATGCGGGTGGCAGGAATCACTTAACTTCAATAAACACCTGGTCGCGGCCCATGGAGCCGCGTTGCCATGGCAAAGGGCCGAGGCGTTTGACACAACTAATCGAAACATTGTTGCACCGTAAACACTCGGGTTGCCGAGGAGGCGGAGCATCAGTGTTGCAGCGGATGGAGATAAGGGAGAACCCCGCCCAGGCGCCCACACACACGTGCGCGCGCACGTGCAGAGCCACACATCAGTGGTTCTGAAAGTGGGTCCTTGAGCGGGTCCCAGGGGGTCCTCGGTTAAATTATTGATATCCAAATGACTAGAGTTGTGGGGATGGAGTAATGCATACCGAACTGGGGTCCTTAAAATGAAAAAATGGTTTGAGAACCACTGACAGAGATACTCTCTACCTTTGGAAATATCCATCATTTACACACACCCACCCACCTGACTCGGCCCTCTCCTCTCTGAACTCATCTCACTCCTTCTGTCTTCCTCTCATTATTCCTTCATCCCCACTCTTTCCTTTTCCACCCGCCTCTTTGCTTTATGTTTTTTGCCTTTTCTGTCTTCATGAATCTCTCACACACACACTCTCACAACACACACACACACACACACACACACACACACACACACACACACACACACACACACACACACACACACACACACACACACACACACACACACACACACACACACACACACACACACACACACACACACACACACACACATACACACACAACAAAGATGTATTGTTTAGAGGAGAGCAGTAAGAGCCTTCCGACGACCCCACTTTCATCTGAGGCCAGACACACACACACACACACACACACACACACACACACACACACACACACACACACACACACACACACATACACATACACATACACATACACACACACACACAGTCAGACAGACAGTATACACTTCAGATGAGAGGCGACAATTACCTTTCCCTTTCACCTCATAAATCAAGCAGGTCAGCCAAGGCAATTTTTCCCGGCTGTGTGTGTGTGTGTGTGTGTGTGTGTGTGTGTGTGTGTGTGTGTGTGTGTGGTGTGTGTGTGTGTGTGTGTGTGTGTGTGTGTGTGGTGTGTGTGTGTGTGTGTGTGTGTGTGTGTGTGTGTGTGTGTGTGGTCTGTGTGTGTCTGTGTGTTTGTGATGTCTGTGTCAGATGTCTGTATATCGAATATGTAGAGATGGAATTGTGTGCGTGTGCATGCGTGTGTGTGCGTGTGCATGCTTGCTTGCTTGTGTCCATGCGTGTCCAGTTTGTATGTGTAGTTTGTATGTGTAGTTATGGCTGCAGAATAGCTTACTTCTGATCCCATGCCATGTGATTGATCAGGCTTTATGTGGTCTAATGGCACTTTAACCACTCTCCCTCACCCCATTTACACACTAAGACCGCTCGGCCTGCGCCTGCATCTGCGCCTTAACAAAAACCCAAAGGAAAGTGGACACTACCATCCTCCCTAATGTCTTTTATTATGGTTTTAATGGTCGCACGGGCCCAAAGAGAGGAGAGAGAGAGTGTACGAAGGAGATGGAGAGAGAATGGGGAGTGGGCAGAGAGAGGGAGAGGGAGCAGAAAGAGGGAGAGTGGGCAAGGAACACAGGACATGGGGTTGAGGGAAATCTACACAGTAAAATCCTCAGACTCAATTAATTGATTTGTAATTCTGCGAATGTACAAATATGTACATGTACACTTAAGAAATGGACACTGAGGTTTTTACAAAGAAGAGAGAGAGAGATCAGTAGAGACAAGAAATATTAATAACAAAAGAATGAACATGGAGTATAGGAGAGACAGGGAGATATCAACCCAGTCGCCAAGGAAGAAACGATACGTAGCACATTTGTGCAAACCATTCCATTTATACGATGCATCACAACATCTCAACGCAGGTGCACCGCCAGCAGCGGGCCTGAGCCCTGTGAGGTGCCCCGAGCGAGGCAATTAGCTGAGTGTATAGCTGCACCAAGCGCTGTAAAGCTCGCTGCCGCCACTCAGCGCCGTTCGAGTTGCATACCGGATAGGGACAGCATAGTAAATAATGTTCTTCTCAATCATAATGTACTGTGATTTAAAACAAAATCTAGGATTGAGTTGACATGGTCTGCATCTATAGGAATGTCAACACATTCTGGGATAAAAAATGTCCAGTTTCAACTTATAAACGAACAGTGACAACATTTTCTCCGGCGTCCACGCTAGAGATATAGCAAGAAAATGATGAGATGGGTTTAACTGTTTCTCCTCTCTGGCCCTACACAGGGACCAGTCTACTGCTAGATCTCCACTCAACCAGCTAGTGAACTGAATTCACCTGGTGCCCTAGGTCTAAATGTTTGTCTTTTTAGACTGACTATTGAAGTGAAAATCACAGATATTCTGGGTTTCTTGCAGCAGGGCGGATCTGCTTTAGGGAAAGGGAAAAGGCAGTATGTGTTGGTCCCTGGGGGGAGGGGGGATAACTTATCTGCTTTTACCCAGCAGATAGTTGCTCAGATGTGTCTTGCTCAGGCACATTTCTGACATAGAAAGTGACCTTCCAGACTCCAGAGGTTCTCAAACTTTTTCATGTCAATGACCCCTAAATTGATATGTATTTGTCTGCGGACCACCGTTTGAAAAGAGTTTGTGCCAGGGACCCCCATAAGAGATGTTAAAAAAAAAAGCTGATATACAAGCTCACAACGCGTTGCATCACAATGCGTTTGAGCTTGTAGATCTGATATTTTCAAAAAATAAACTATGGCTTAAGTGGTAAACTGTTCCTCATCTTGCCTGCTTTCTCTCTTACATGAATATGTAAGAGAAATAGAGAATATGAAAAGTTTTTTAAGCCAAGGGCAAGGCTGTGTTCTTTTCTCTCTACAGTTATAAGAATATAAATATGTAAAAACTTTAATAGCACCAATCGACGAGGAATTTAATTACAACTACATTAAACTTCTTTATAGCCCTTGGTGGTTCCTCGGCATGGATCTAAACTTATGCCCAAGCACCACTGCTGCACAAAATTATAGAGAAAAGCACTGTACAATTACGTTTAAGGGGTGTGTTTATTTTTTGTTTATGTTTTCTGCCTATCCAGGAATCTCTGTGTCTGTTTTTTGCCCATGTATGGAGATTCCTGAACTCTTCCAAGTTGGTGCGTCATAGATGACTGGCGTCATAGACTGGCCTCATAATGGGTAATGGCCTAGTTAAGTATAAATATCACAAGAGGAAACCAGAGAAGGGAGATGCTCACGTTTGCTGAAACAAGCCAAGCTAATCTGTGACTCAACGCGACTTCATTCTGAATATCCTGGGATAAGCCTGACAGGACAGAATAGGCTCACTAAGCTTGTCATTTTGCCTGCTCTCTACAAGCCTCTGTGTGTGTGAGTCAAGCAAACCTCGGGCCCAGCCTGAGCACCTGCTGTGACTTGCACTATAGTTTGATGTATCCCATCGATCCCCCTCCCCCGCACCCCCGAGCCCAAGCCTAATTACAAGGTAATTACGTCTCAGTGCTGAGGGGTGAAACCGACAGTCATTGTTCTTATAATTATATTTGCACTACTTGCACCCACCGAGTTAATGTTCTGTGTGCACATGCGTGGTTCGTCTGTATGTATGTCACAATATTTCAGACATGGAGACCTGCTATTTCTGAATCCCATGCAGAGTGACGTCTGTTTCTTGTATAACAGGGGTGATGATGGGGAGGGCCACTATATTTCCACACTCACTCCAGAGGGCCACATTGCATATAGGCCTACTGTCTCTCAGAATCGTAACTTTTTTCGTCATTCTATGTCAAACAAAAGTAGCAAAAATAGCCGATCTACAAGCTCAAAACGCGTTGCAGTGCGATGCGTTTTGAGCTTGTAGATCTGCTATTTTTGCAATTTTTTTATTGGAATCCAGATTTTTTTGTGCTATTTTTTAATTGGAATCCTGAAAAGTTACATTTTTATTTAATTTCAAATGCACTTAGTTATACTTATGTTAACTTTATGAACTTCAATACAAATACATTGGACATAAAAAAGACAATAGAAATGTACTTGTCATTAAGCTACTATAATATAGCCTGAAGTAATTAAAGCTGGTCATGTTTGTACTGTATGTTTGGAATTGTAACAGCTGAAATCAATAATACATCAGTATTCCGATATTAACCTGCGGGCCGCATTAAGTGAAGGTGGAGGCCGCATGTGGCCCCCGGGCCGCCAGTTGCCCATGTATGTTGTATAAGTAGTAAGTAGGTCGGAGAGGCTTTTTGTCGGTATCAGCCAGAGCGCGACAGTCTATCCCTGTTTCGCAGTGCGCTAGCCCCCTGGGAGATGGCTTGCTGAGAGGGAGCGCAACACCTACCATCACCTACCCAGTACTTACCGCATGACTTGCCACATCCAAGCCATGCTACTTATTCGCTGAGTTGGCGGTGCCTGGGATCGAACCCATGGCCTTTCTTGTATATATATTATTATTATTTTTACTATACTGTCTCTGTGTATTGGTTGATTTAATAGACTTTTTGAGCTATGCTGGGATGGGTTAATTTTTTATGCCAGTACATCCACCGTGTTCGATCTATATCAATACGTATCTCTGTATACAGTATTAATAACTTTAGCTGACAGTATATAGAGCTTTTCAAGAGAGAACCAAGGGTGCTTTACACCAACAAATAGATAAGAGCGGTTGCTTGGGATTCCGAAGGTTCCGGGTTCGACCCCTGGCTTTCGATTGTCCTGGAGCAAGATATTGAACTCTTAAGTGGTGTGTGTGTGTGTGTGTGTGTGTGTGTGTGTGTGTGTGTGTGTGTGTGTGTGTGTGTGTGTGTGTGTGTGTGTGTGTGTGTGTGTGTGTGTGTGTGTGTGTGTGTGAATGGCTGAATGCACTGGCTGTGGAGAAAGGAATAATCCACCATGGTTCTGTGGACTTCATTGGATCTGAATTTACTTCAGCAGCACTGAAAAACCACTTTAACCCTGGCTAAATGATTGACCAATCCAGCAGTAATGTCAAGGAATAAGGCCTAATAAAGGCTATCACGCCACGCTTACAACCTCTAGATTAGAGTTGATGTGTGCTCGTTGAAGCATTAGGCTTTTCACTTCCTTTTTACAGGTAGATTGGATAAAATGGAGCTTCCATCAACGTGATCGCATCAATAAGAAGTGCTTTACAAGCAGGGCTCAGTTTGGTCTCAATGAAACATACCATTACAGCAGTAACTGCTATACAGAGCTGCCTCTTAGCTCCCGGAATGGCTTGTGTCATAAAGACATCAAGGTTTTATGTGATGGGGGGGGGGGGGTTCAAGGACACGTAAAATACTGTTATGGATAAAATATAAAGCTTTTAAAGGCCTACTATGAAAGCATTTTTGCACACGCATGATTTAAAACGCGTCGTAAATAGGGCCTCAATCAATTTCACAGGCGTGACGTGTCGGAAATCAAAGTCAAGTGACATGAAAAGCTGTCTGATCTGTCGAAAGACATTCAGTCAGTTTCGCTCACTGATCCGATTCTAATGATTTATGTTGAGGCTGTGTTTCTTAGTAGATGTATTGGACTGGATATGTAGTCAAATTAAGTCAAATTTATTCATGAAACGCTTTGAACAGGTGGGTCACAAATTGTTTCACAGAAATCAAACGAGGATAAATACTGTAAAAGCCTGCATGGAGAAATTGATTAATGTACAGTATGTTTTTATGTTTGATGAATGGAATGCCTCGCCGTAGTGTGTGCACACACACGTTTGTGTCTACATACCTGCACGATGTTGTGCCAATACTTTAAGTGAAGTTGTCTCTGGGGAGGGGCAAAAATATATGGTTGTGAAAAATGTGACTGTGAGAAAGTTGCATCAGCGCCTTGCTTTTATTGGGAGCACTTGTCTGGCATTTTCTGATCAATAGGACACAGCTTTACACAGCTCTCCTCTGCCGTTCAGCCAGGGACCGGCACATCCGTCAAGACGCTCTTAAGTGAACGATCCCATAAAATGCTAACTATCGCTTGCTCACAGGCACTCCCCTGTACGGCCCGATTGCCGCTTGTACCGGTCAGTGGATCAATAAGCACAAGGCTGTCAGGCCAGAAGTCAGCTTCATCGCTCTCTGTTGGGGTATCAGTGTGAACCCTTAACGCCTTAATGTGTTTCTGCATTAGCCCTGGCCTAAGGATCCTGATCCTTTAATGTGTTTGTGAGTGGAACAACAGGGTCGAATAAAACAAGTCCATATCAATCAGCCTTTTAACTGACGGAGAAAGAGACCCTGCCGGCTCAATCCTTTGGAGCAGGGTGGGTGTGGGGAGGCACTGTCACACGGCCAGATAAGATGCTGCTGAGTTTTTCGGCTGTCGGACTATCCCATACATGCATGTTTTATAGGAGAGCTGAAAAAACATCAGTAAAAAAAACAGTCACCTAAAAGTCAGCTGAAAGTTTTGCATTAAATATTTAAATAATGCGTAAATATCAACTTACGTTGATCATCCACTCCTCCATTACTATGATTATGACTTCCCATTTGTTGTCTACATTGCACAAGCTGCTTTAACGGTGATGCACGTCACCCGTTTGTGAAGTGGGTATTTTCAAACCCTGGAGTGGATTTAGGGGAGCGTCAGAGTGTTTGTGTTGGAGCGCCTCAGTGTGGCTGCAGAGTTCATGTGGCAACCTCTTGCATGCGTGGCTGTGGCTTTACAGTTTTCCGTTTTCCTTCGCCGTGTCTGTAGGTCTCCAGGGACCCCCAAGGGTCTCCGTGCTCACTGTAAAAGTCTGTCTTTTATAAACAATTAGCGTTATTATTCCCTTGGTTCGTCTGAGATGTCAATTCTAAAGAAATGTTCTATGAAAAGGAAAAAAGAAACCATTCTGAATAATCCATTGTTAGTTATTTTGGGTCACATATAGTAAAGTCTACTACTGTATGTCCTGCAATGGATTATGCAACTCCAACGTCTGTGTACTTTGTACCTAACAATTGTGACTACTCAATGTGCCACACATTTCTAGTTAGATGATGACTTTGGCATGAAGTCAATTGAAAATGGCTTTATTATAAAAATGTAAATTGGGAATGAATAAGCTGTAAGCCCCATCGCATATTCAACTAGAGAGTTAAATGAGCCTTTGGGTGCAGTGGTTTGCTTTAAACTACACTATTAGCTATCATTCTTCATTGGTCAATGAACAATCTTGTTCCGTTTTAAGCCAACTGCAGCCATATAGTACCAACCGTAAAAGCAATTAGAGTCCATTAGAGCTGGAAATGATTATGCAGTGTTGTTGACAATGTTGAAAACATGTTATTATTATAAATAGATGTGTTGTTTCCATTGTTCAGATGAAGTGGATTCCTGTTCAGCTCTAGTTTCTTAAAGCTGCATATGCTTTGAGACCTTGCGCTTGGCACGCAGAGCCTGGCCAGGCTCCCCAGGGCTGTGTTGTGACCTGTTATAGCGTCACCATGAGGCTGATTTGAAACATTTGAGGTGGCAGTTCTTCCTTCGCCTACTGGGAGTGTGTCTGCAAAGTTGCACGCTGATCGGTCCGGCGGTGCCCGAAATTAACTGCTCACGGAAGGACAGGCGGACAGACTCCCAGGACCGTAATCGCTCGCCTTTGACGGTTCTGGCCTGCTGGAGATAATTAAGAAATGTAAGTGTTATTCATTCAATGTAAAGAAAACGTGTTGTTTTCCACTATTCATTACTGCCCATGTAGTGCAACATGGTGGTAATAATGACTTTAAATGTGAAATGTTTAGGCCATTAACTTCATAATTTCACAAGTCATAAGTACGCATGGACCCAATTATACATAATCATTGTAATAATCACCAGAAAAAAATATTATCAAAATGTCATATTGTTGTGGCCCTAGGTTAACACAATTCCTGCCATGAACGCATAAAGTCGTTCTATTAAATAGCTCATGGGGCACGCTGTTTTATAGGCACCGTAACACAGCTCTGTGATAATCCATCGTCACTCAGAGAAGAAGTATGTGGATGTGACATCATTCCAAAAAACGTCACTTCCATCCGGCCTGACTATGGGGTTTTCAGAAAAACAGCTGTAACTTAGATGCTGTTTTCAGCGGGCCACAGCCCCAAAATGGCGGACCGCGGTTGGAATTTTGTTGTCCCTCTGAATACACAGATCCCTCCGCTAACCCACGGGGACTATTTATTTTGTTTTTTTGGAACACAATGTCGCTTCCACAGCGTTTCAAATATCATCGGATGAAGGTAATTACGCTGGCAAGGGGATAACAAACAATGTTTAATACCTTGGCGGGTGATGTGTTAAAGTGATCCTGTTGCTAAATGCCATGTCTTATACTCTGGAAGATAACTAGCTGCACTTTCTTTTTTTTTTTTTTTTTTTTTTAGGGTTTTTGTGAAATGGTGAGAATTGACCAGCAGAATGCTGGAAAGCATTAATCAGCTGTGTGTGGACACAAGTAGTTTCCTTCCCTTCTCTTCCCTCAGGTCTTTAGTTGACCACTACACTCACCATTAGGCCATTTCTCTCTTTCTTTCCCTCTGGCCACACAAGGATGCTAAGCCTTTCGTCTCGCTTGCTGCACTCATACACAGCAAAATGTTAGCAGTGCTCAGTATTTTACTGAGTATGCAGTACCCAGGGTTTATCCCTGCATATTGAAATGTAAGGTGGTCCACTTACATTTCTTTCCTTAGACCACCTAGGGAAGTATTCACCATGTCTTGCTTCCCTGCCTTCATAGTACAGAATGTGAATGGGTTTCTCGTTGAAAGCCTTTAAATAGTAGATTCCTCATACATTTGTGCTTACTACTGCAGGTTGTTATGAGACTGTGAGGCAGCAAAAATGCTTTCCCCCACAAGTCTTTAAACATGCTAAAAGTTTCCCTTCCTTCATATTACATTATGCGAATGGGTTTCTCACTGAAAGCTTGCACTTTGAACCTGACACCCCTATTTTGGGCATGTCATTTTCCCAAATGTTCAAAATTAGTAAAGAAAATTCACAAACAATTTTCATAAATGTTCAAAAATAGCAAACATATCAAACATATCTGATCTACAAAATCAAAACATGTCACAAGGTGACATGTTTTGAGCACACTATTCGTCGTGTGACAAAGTATATACGGCATAACCCCATGAACCCTAGCTTCCCTATTCTGGGCGTATTATATTCTGTAATAGTCATAATTTGAGGGAGAAAAAGAGGGAACCAAGTAGGCCTATAGACCTCTGGGGGACCCCGGTCATCGAACTATATATACAGAATGGCTTAAGCATGGTTAAATAGTAGATTCCACATTATGTTTGTGAATACTAATGCAGGTTGTGAGACTGAGAAATGCATCCTCTCTCATGTCTTTAAACATGACAAACCTAATAGTTATTTAGTGATTCCCTTTGCTTCTGTCACTTCGGCCTCCTACCTACCGTGGTATTTTAATCTAGGTACTTTTTGCCACTACTGTAAACGTTAAAGCTTCAGGTTTCACTTGATCACCTGCAGGCCACTGTGAAATAATTCAGCATCTCTGCAGTTTTTTGCTTTACACTGGTGGTATTTTAATTGCTTTTAGATTCCCATTAGTTTGTGCTGACGATAGCAGATTGGTGTTGACTTTAAAGAGGCAGGAAAACGCTACCTCCTCAGGTCTTGAAACAGGGTGAGTCTAATGGTCATTTAGTCCATCTCTCTCTCTCTCTCTCTCTCTCTCTCTCTCTCTCTCTCTCTCTCTCTCTCTCTCTCTCTCTCTCTCTCTCTCTCTCTCTCTCTCTCTCTCTCTCTCTCTCTCTCAACCCCCTTGTCTTCCCTGAGGGTGATTTTTAAATGTCAGAATTGGTTTGCTAATGGTTTGGGGTTTGGGTTCTGTCTGCCTGCCAAGTCAGATAGCCTAGATGAACTTTGTGGAGGATGACAAGATCAAACGACGAATGTAAAGATATGTATATACTCATGTGGTGTGGATAGGTTGATGGATAAATGGATGACAAGCTCGATCTTCAAAGGTGTCGGGGACCGTGGATGGACGGACGGATTCACTACCCCCCCCCATCTTTCTCTCTCTCTCTCTCTCTCTCTCTCTCTCTCTCTCTCTCTCTCTCTCTCTCTCTCTCTCTCTCTCTCTCTCTCTCTCTCTCTCTCTCTCTCTCTCTCTCTCTCTCTCTCTCTTTCTCTCTCTCTCTCCTAACTTCTATCTCTGTTGTGTAGTCAGGTATAATCTCTCAAGAACAGATTCTGCTCTGCGTTGGAATCTGTCGTGAAGGCTCGTCATAACATGTACGCACTGGGCTACAAGTGGGCGTGCCTTCAGATCAGGAAGCAGGCCGCGCTTTACCCAATCAAATGTAGTGGGCGGGATTCACGTGTCCGTCGATCTTTCCCCCTCGAAACAAACCCAAACTAATTTAACAATAGCGTCCGCGGAGCAGACAAAACCACAGAAAGATTTTCACATTTTAACTTGCTCTTTCATCATAGAAACAAGTGGGCTTATAACCAAAACGATCCATGTTCTCTGGGAGAAGTGGTGTTAGTGTTCCGTGTAGAAATATTGTTAGTGGGAATGAAAACATAGTGGCACCACCGGAAGTGAAAGCTGAAGGCAGACCAAAACCCCCGGTTTCCTTTGCGCACGGGTGCTACGTCGCCATTGTCCCAGAGCCAGTGAGAGATAGTACAAACAGCAGAGGGCGCTGTTTTTCATTCTCACTGGCTCTGGGTTCCCAGATTGAGTCAGGTATTGCCCAGAGCTAGGCAGGTTTATGCAGATTGTAGAACCAGTCACACTTGCATTTTCAACACACTGCAACCCCGGGTAAGCACACAAACCGTTTCATATTATGTTTTCAACCCGGTGTGAAACTTTGAACGCATGCAGGCAAATTCTGCCCTGCTTGTGAGAGCGCTTGGAGTGAAGAATGCAGTGTGAAAACAACAGGGTTGAGGTTGCCCTAGGTTGACTGCTTCAAAAGCCTGAACATGAGCATAAAGCACACACTAATATACCGATCATTATTATCAACTATTGAGAGAGAACTAAATAACAGCTGGGGAAGAGAAACAAGACTAGGTCAAAACTGAGTATCTCTCATGCTGATTATACCTATGTTCTCATCCCGCTCTGATAGGCTGTTATCAGCCATTCTATCGGTGATTCAATGTTATCGAATGTGCGGTCTACCAGGAGGCTCTGGTAGGCTGTTATCAGCCATTCTATGGGTGATTCAATGTTAACCGAATGTTAACCGAGTTATGTCCCGCTAGGCACATAATCGTAAATCATATTTTGGGTAACATTGAATCACCCATAGAATGGCTGATAACAGCCTACCCGACCTACTGGACCATAGCTATGGCATGATAACTGTGATAATGGTCCAATTCAATAGGATGATAACAGGTTTTTCCGTCCAGCCAAAAATGCAATAGTTACAACAGAGCGATGATGAACAAGGTGTTTGCAAAAATGTCTGTCATTGGTCATTAGTAATGGTCATTATGAACAGAGAAAAAATATATACTTTGACAGACTTTTCTATTGTTTGCTATTGAGCAATATGTTCTCAACATTTGAATGTATAGTTACCCCCTCTGGACTTTTCTTTGGCTGTTGCAATATTCACCTGTCTCTCTTTGGAATGGAGGCATAAAGCAGTAATTATTATTTAATTTCAAGGAATATATGCAATATATGCATATGGCATTGATATGCATGGTTCCCGGACCCGATGTTGAGTGATATTGGCATAAATCACCCGCCAGTATCCGTTTGTGTCAGTTTATTCGGCTGGTGATTCTAAATTCTAAAAGAACTCTGTTCAACTTGGGTTGAAATAATAAACTCAGGGGCAAGTTATTCAAATGAATGTGAAATGAAGTAGGGTTTAGCTAGAGGGTGATTCATCTCTGGGTGATATGTTCCAGTGTGAAGGAGCCTTTAATATTTTAATTTCATTGACACAGACATTGTGGAAGCTAACAGACAGAACACAGTCGAGACAGACTGTAGATAAGCTGAGAGGGAGATGGTGTAGGAGAGACAGACAGCATGAATGTTGAGAGGGAGATTATGTTGGAGAGATTGACAGTATGAATGATGAGGGGGAGTCATCTACAGTCACATCTTCTTCTTCATCATCATCAGCATCAGCATCATCAGCATCAACAGCATCCTCATCATCATCATAGCATCACTAATATCACTTCAAGCACCATTATCATTTCCATCACAATCATTCTAAACACCATTTCCCATGCTCTTAATCGATAGTTTCTCTTATGTTGGCATGTGTATTGTCTTCATCATTATCTCCACCACCATCATCTCCATTAGCCAGACACAGTCACTTGCTTTTTATTATTTTTTTGTCTCGACCCCATCTCTCCACTCCATATCTGTTCTACTTGGGTTGAAATAATAAACTCTGAGGCAAGTTATTAACACGAATGTGAAGTAGGGTTCAGCTAGGGGGTGATTCATCTCAGGGTGAGATCATTTAGAGTGAAGGAGCCTTCAATATTTTAATTTAATTGACACAGACATTGTGGAAGCTAACAGACAGTGTACAGAACAGAGGAGATACAGACAGTAGGAAAGCTGAGAGGGAGACAGTGTAGGAGAGAGAGACAGTAGGAATTATGTAGGAGAGACAGACAGTAGGAGTTATGTAGGATAAACAGACAGTAGGAATGCTGAGAGGGAGATAGTGAAGGAGAGACAGACAGTAGGAATTATGTAGGAGAGACAGACGGTAGGAATTATGTAGCAGAGACAGACAGTAGGAATGCTGAGGGGGAGACAGCGTAGGAGAGACAGTAGGAATTATGTAGGAGAGACAGACAGTAGGAATGCTGAGAGGGTGATAGTGAAGGAGAGACAGACAGTAGGAGTTATGTAGGAGAGACAGACAGTAGGAATTATGTAGGAGAGACAGACAGTAGGAATGCTGAGAGGGAGACATGTAGGAGAGACAGACAGTAGGAACGATAAGGGGGAGTCATCTACAGTCACATCTTCATCATAAACATAGCATCACTAATACCACTTCAAGCACCATTATCATTTCCATCACAATCATTCTGAACACCATTTCCCATGCTCTTAATCGATAGTTGCTCTTATGTGTATTGTCTTCGTCATTATCCCCACCATCATCTCCATTAGCCAGACACAGTCACTTGCAGTTGTGTTGTTCCATCACTCCTTTTTTTTTTATATTAAATTTAATTTTGATATAAATGCCTTATCTCCCTGGACAGTGGGCAGTCAATACATACACATCACTATAAAAAGGCAGAACACGGAATTGAGCAGAGAGTAATGCCATTATTACTGCACAAACCCAAACCTGACACAGTTATTATCGACAGCAATGACGGGAAGTAGTGGGCGGGAAAGTTTATTGTCTTGTTTGGGGGTGTGTTGCTAAGTGCCTTGGCCCCCGTGTAGCTCCACGGGCAGAGCATTGCAGCAACACTGGCAGGGTAACACCCAAATTATACCCTGCATGTCGTGCTTAAGAGTCAAGGTACGCCTGCATGATTAAATACTTGATTGTGCATCGTGTCGCACACCAAAAACAGCAGATCTGTAAGATCACAACGCAGAGCAGAGCTCCGCGTTGTGAGATATAGATCTGTTGTGTTTGGTGTGCAACACCGGCATGCAGTATAAATCAGGCTTTATTTCCATGAGCAAAACCGCCTCTGCAAAGTATAAATTAGGCTTCCATTAACCCTGCCTGCAGTTCTCTTACCAATGCTAGACGTTTATTCACTGGTACAGCAGGGTATTTTGGATTAACAGATGGAGTGTGAAATATGCAGCACCTGCTGACCAATATGCTTTTTTATGTTTCCCCTCCAACATGCTGAGTTTGAGAATGACTGTATAAGCTTTTGTTTGTCCAATGACATGGATAAACTGCAAATCCATGTATTTCATTTTGTGCTTTTTTCCCCCGGAAATGCCTGGTGCAGCAATGGGGGCGGGCGGTGGGTGGAGGCGAGGTCAGGAGGAACTGAGGACAAGATATATGGATTTGTGGGTAATGGGATTAGAAGGAGAGCGATCGGCGGCAGGTGGTGGTAATAAGGTGTGGTGTGCAGTGGTGGACAAAATACTCAAGCCCAGTACTTGAGTCAAAGTATGTAAATATTGACCAGTATCATAGTGACTGTTGCTCAGTAAAATGTGTACTTGGAGTACTTGCTTAAAAAAAATACTTCAGTGTGCAAATAAGTTATAAAGCTCATTTTCTTTTTAATACCAATGCATGGCTGTATTGAAATTGAGACATTTCCCCAAACAATTCTGCTATTTTTTTAAATAGCAGATCTACAAGCTCACAGCTGAGCTTTTAGATCTGAGCTTGTAGATCTGCTCCTTGTATATTTTAACATTTTTTTTTAATAGGACATAAGTAGTTAATTCATAATGTTGTTTTGAAAGTTTGTTTCCCAGGAGTCCCTTAAAATGTAGTGGAGTCAAGTATAATAGTATAATACTATTAATGTACTATTCGATTTAATACAAATATTATACTCAAGTATAATATTTGTCTTTGAAATGTAGTGGAGTGAAAGTCAAATGTAAAAAAAAAAAATTTAAAGAGAGAAGGAATCAGGCCTGGGCCGTAGCGTGACGGGCCAGGCACCCTAGGCTGCAATGCCAGCCTGACAGCGTGTCGCGGGTTCGACTCCCGTTCCCGATGACCTTTACAAAAAAAGAGAGAAGAAATCAAATCAAGTGCAAATATTAGAGGAATGTACTTAAGTAAATGTATTCTGTTACCACCACTGGAAGAGAGGGATGGAAGGAGTTTGCTGTGTGGAATTGAATTTCTCTCGGGTGTCATTTTAGATTTTTAGCTATAACCATTATTTTATACTTTGGGCTATTCAAAAATAGCAGATCTACAAGCTCATAGCACGGCACGTGGCGAGCTTGTAGATCTATTTTTTTTTTTTTAATCTTGAACATTTGTGCAAATCTTTGAATACATAATATTTTTTGAAACTACATTAAGTAACTCCAATCTTTGCTTCTGGGGGAGGGGGGGGGGCGGGGGTCCCAGGAACAACATATTTTGAGATGGGGGTTGGCGGCCGAAACATAACATTTTGGGGGTCTTTGACAAGAAAAAGTTTGAGCCTCACTGTCTGATATAGCAACAATAGTTTTTTCAGAAAAATTGAGACATTTGTTGAGACATATGACGTTCGCTTTAAAAAATATATATTCAAAGATTGGCACAAAATCGTGATTTTTCAAAAATAGCAGATCTACAAGCTCATAGCGCGGCACTCGGTGCCGCGCTATGAGCTTGTAGATCTGCTATTTTTGAATAGCCAAAGAAATCTAAAATGACGAGATGCGTTCCCGCTTTGAATGGGTTAAGTGCTGCTCGGCGCTGGTGATCACTCCCTGCCAGTAAGTCTATAAAGCGCGCACACGTCACGTCACAATGACCGCGGCTGCTGTGGTGTTCAGTGGGAACCAGTGTGGCAAATTACCCAGCAGCCATCTGCCAAACGCTCCTGCGCACACATGGTGCACATCTGCTCAGTAGAAGGGCCGCATTGATTGGACCAGTACACAACACGACGATAAAAGTGAAGCTCAACCATCGATACGGGAGTACTCATCAGTACTTGCAGACAACCACGACAATTAATTGGTATATTGGCAGGTTTCATTATGTTTATGTCTTTTTTTTATCCTTACTCATGAGCTCATATCCATTCTCTACCAGACAGTTTGGCTATTAGGACACTGGCTGTGAAGTGCATGCCATTGGCCATGTGGCCCACTGCAGAGTGTGTCGAATAGTTCAGCTTATTACACGGCTTGGTTGAATGCTTGATTCTGGTTGGTCAATCACTGAATTCCGCTGCGTGTTATTTCTGTATAATAAATATATTTTGTCTAATCAAAGACTCAGAGCACCTGCTGCGCTGCTTGAATTTTTACAACTAAACGTTGCTCTCAAGAATGTTTTTAAAAACATTTGAAGCGAGAAATACATGTAGACGATGCAATAACCAATAATTGATTTTATTTGATCAACACTTCCTTGTTTTCCGAGGCGACCATGTTGCGCTGGGCGGGCGGCCAGCGCAACATTTATGGAATACTTTCATTACCGTAAGCAAGGAAATACTTCGTTTTGTTGTTACTTTTGGGTCAATTTATTTTTTTATTTTTATTTTTTATCCTCATAATTTTTATTCCACGATTTTGTAACCCATATTTTTTCACCCAGTGCCAATTGCCTATGTAATCCTGGGCGCTACTCTCCCTCTGCCAGCCTAGGGAGAGCCCAAGCTGAAGCTCATGCCTCCTTCAATGCATGAGGAGCAAGCAGGCCGCTTCTTATCACCCGACAGGGGGGAGGTTCCCTGGTTAGACGTAGCGCGTGGAAGGAACACGTTATTCCAACCAGTTCCTTTCCCCTCCATCAGGCGCCCTGGCTGACCAGGGGGAGGCAGTATAGTGACCAGGATTACTGCATGTTTTTGTGAGGGTATTAACTACCCTAGGAGACACGGGGAGAACATGCAAACTCCACACAGAAAGGCCCTTTCACCAACCCCACCTAGGGTATGGGCACTGATGACGCGGAGGAGAGAACACGCCCCCAGCGCCCACAGCGTCCCCGGCGGGAATTGAACCCAGGACCTTCTAGCTGTGAGGCGACAGCGCTACCGACTGCGCCACCGTGCCCCCACCGGGTCAATTTATTAATTAACTTAATAAGTAGCCGTGTAATAAGCGGGATAATTGATGGGTCGCCGGTCATTATTGAGAAATAAATCCCTTCAGGGTGATTAGGGACCTCCGCCACGCGTCAGGATTTATTTCTCAATGACCGGCGACCCGTCAATTATCCCTCGCATACACCATGATATACATATACCATGTTGATGCTATGGAGGGACATTTGAAGTGGCCTTCCATCTTCTCTGAGCCTGAGCATCTTTCTCTTTTTTTTCCTGATTTCTCCATCGCCCTGACCTCTGATTGACTCTCCTGTGATCTGCTGTTATTGTCACTATCTGTGCAGCCAATTTCACCATCTATTTGACTGTAAAACCACATCTATCTCTTTTATTGTCCTTCTCTCGCTGTGTGTCTCTCTCTGATATGCTCCCTCTCATTTTTGCATTCTTTGAGTCTCACCATGTCACTCATGTTCCATTCCCTGTAGGCCAGTTTGCAGCCTAACAAGACAATTTTATAGTACAAATCCCTCCCCCATCCCGCCCTTCAAATATCATCTTTTCTTTCTCTCGATTAACTTGGTTCTTCTCTCTTTGAATCCCTCTTTTCCCCCACCAACTTTTCTGTTTCTCACGTATCGGTCTCTAGCTATGCCGCCAATTTTTCAATCACAGCAGTGAATCTGCAGTAGCCCCCTGCGCATGCGTGCACTCACACACACACGCACACGCACACACACACACACACACACACACACACACACACACACACACACACACACACACACACACACACACACACACACACACACACACACACACACTCACACACACATACACACACACACACACACTGTTACATTTGGCTTATGATGTCACTTTTCCAATTATGCCACTGTAGCAGAACCGCTAATAACTTGCATGTGAAAACCTGCATTAGCTGCGGCCAGCGGGCAACCCCCCTTGCAGAGTGACGCATTACTTTACCTGAGTTACATCTTCTGATAGTTGTACTTGAATGTTGACATAAAATAATAATCCTGTTTAGTGTTTCATAAGCGCAAGCGTGAAAAAAATCAAAATACAGCGAGGAGTGACGGCGCTGGTAACAAACACCGTTGCGAAAGGCTAGGATCACAATACCAAGGATTTGTCAGTGATGTCACTACTATGCGACACGGAAGTAGAACGGCATAAAGATACCAAGGATTTGTCAGTGATGTGACATCACTAACGAATCCTTGGACATACATGTAACTAGATGAACGTGTGCGAGGTACACGTTCAGCTCAGACTTCCAGTCTTGCCAGATAGTGTTAGAGAAATAAGCAACCAGGTCTATGAAAACAAGCCGAAAAGAAGATAACTAGGCCAAGAGCACTTTACCTAGACATGGGATATTATATATTTGAAAATTGCCGATCTACAAGCTCACAACGCTTGGCGATGTTACCCATTGTGAGCTTGTAGATCTGCTATCTTCCAAAAAATCTTGTTTTTTTTTTTTTTTTTTTATATATTTTGTAATCGTTTTAACAACACATATTTGGTAGGGGCTACCTGGCACAAATTATAATTTCAGATGGGGGTCTGTGGAAAAATACATGAACATGTTTGAGAACCACTGGTTTAAACAACAATCAAAACATTTGGAAACAAGCCCAAATATCAACTACATTTTAGAAAGAAGCCGCTTATAATAAGCAGACATGGCAACGTTGGCATGCTGTTTGTATGTTGTTGTTGAAGATCACACCCACATGCAGCCTCCCCTCCCCACAAGGAGGGGCAGTGCACCAAAGCATTATGGTCATTGTAGTAATGCAGCAGTCCAGTCAAACCCTAGTCAAACACACAGATTTCATAATTTTTGGGTGCAAATTTAAATTTGTGCTACTGTTATCTACTACAAATACTATTAACATTGAGTGATTGCAGTTTATTCCAGGGGTGAAATTCTCCTTAAAGGTTTCAGGACATGCTGGTTTACAAAACATTAAAAGTCTTTATCATGGTCCTTCAAACGTGTATTGAAAGGTTTTAACTGAAAAATCCACTGCAGTTTTTTCTCTCTGTGTTCTGAGGCATTTTCAGTGGCAATGAAAATAAACCTATTTGCCTGCGGGTGTCGCTGTTGAGGGATTTTGCCTGTCAATCATCGCCTCTGCTCCCCCCCCCCCCCCCCCCCCAAGAAGGAGGGGCGGGGAGGAGAGGGGGTGGGTTTAATGGACTGTGACGTCAAAGTCCACGGGCCAATCACAGCACTTTTCTGAGCCTAATTATTCAGAAAACCCCAGACCATAGAAAATTCAGTGAATGTTCAAAGGTCAGCAAACCTAAAAAATAATTAAAAATAAAAAGAAATAAATTTGATGTCATGAAATCTTTAAACCTCTCAATGTTCTCACAGACACCAGTGATAATTATCACCAATAATTATCGCAGTCAGATAATTATCAAACAGTCGCGCATGACCACAATAGCCGAGAGAAATAAGTCAACAAGATTCTCATTATGTGGATGGTGCAACCCAATTTCAAAATCGGTTTGTATTTTTTTTTAACTCCTGCAATGTGAGCCCAGCTTAAATCAGTGATTCTCAACCTTTTTAATTTCAAGGACCCCAAATTGGCAAAAAAAACTAAAACTAATGTTGGTCCCCCATTTGATTTCTTATCTCTGGGAGCCTAATCTAAGACATTTTTTATTGTAAGACATGGTTTATGATCTATAATGTGGTCCAGAATTCCTTTACTGTCAATGCACTAGAGATAACAGTGAAACTCTCATCAAAACAGCCATTCTTTTACATGTATGTTCTCTAGTTGTGTTTTCTTGTACATGTAATAACGGTGGCGATTAACTATCAGTCCTTTGGGGACCTCCTGGAACCCTCTCAAGGACCCTTGGGTGTCCCTGGGTCCCAAATTGACAACTACTGCTCTACAGTGAAATCGGGGCCTTGGTGAGTTTTGCGTCAATACGCTATTACTGTAATTAGCAGACTGAACATAATGTGTTATTGGACCACAAGCAATTATTTTATTGACAGTTGCTGCCATTTCCTAGTTTGTTACAGGACCCATAGACCCACAGGATATTGTATGGGCACGTGGTTTAAAGATAGGTGTACATACGTTTATATTCCATTTTGCCATTCCCTAGAGCAGTGATATTCAACTGGCTGAGCTGGCTGAGCTGTCGTGTGGCCCCTGGAACACATTCCATATTCCAATGTAAAAATAAATGTACAAAAAAATATTATTAGATGGTTGGTTGTACAGAATGACCATTTTGAATATTTTTCATAACTGTTAACCGGAGCTCGTTAATGGTTAACCGACCAATAACCCGGTAAGAATAAAATGTAGGCTACTGTTTAGAATGGAGGAATGTTTGGGACTCACTCAGGGTTAACTAAGGGTTAATTAACACCCACTGACTACTGCATTGTGGAGACCATCCACCACTCTGGGCGGTATGTTTCATAATAATACTACTGTAGATCTGCTGTGCTGCGTGTTGTTGTGCATGTCTGGGGTAGCTAGATTAGGCAGGGGGCCACAAATTACATGAAGTTGGGTGCACAATTTTCATAGTTAACCGAAACAGGAAACCGTTGAGGAATTTGTAACTGGTTGGTTAAAGGGTTCATTTATTATGCTATTATTTTATATATATTTTTGGTGCCAAGGTGTCAAGCAGGCAAGTTACAAATAGCTGCAAGTAACTGCCTGATTCTGCCTTAACATTTTAACTTGGATAAATAAACAGTGCTTGAAAGCCATACTTGAGAGTAAAGGTACAGATACTGTATCTTACCTGAAAGACATTTTTACCCCTGTAAAAGTTAAAGTCTACCCTAAGAAAATCACTTGTAAAGTGTTCAGGTAGCTCACATCATAAGTACTTAAGAAAATGTGTTAGGATGTATTTAAGTATCAAAAGTAAAAGTATTAAAGACCTTTCATGGTACAAAGAAACAAAACAGCCAGAAATGTTGTCTACCTCTCTCTAATTTCAGAATAATGTAACTTTCAAGTAGTTCAGCTGTTTTTTTAAGGTAGCTATCATTACATTTCAGTGGCATATCAACATAAATAAAAGAGCACAACAGAGGAGTTTTGAGTTCATTTAATCCATCACATGGCATCCATTTGTAGCTATTTCTTAGTTTTGAGTGGCTTTCAAATCAATCAATTGGTTAGTTAGGGTTAGGGTACATCTCCATCTCCATCCACTTGTAGGTGTTTACCTTCAAAGGAACAGGTAAACACTTCACCTTGCCAGCCTGCCTCGGCCACTCTTCTCACAAAGACACTAACATGCCAGGGACCCATGCACAGAACACTGAAATATCTACTTCCTATTTTCTCAATATCAATAATCAAACTATTGGCCAAAAGCCTGAGTAAACAAGGGTCTCTTCAGTGCGGACCAAAGCCTGTGCATTATAAAGGACTGGCACAGAAATTATCCTATCAAACATCAAAATGCATGAATGCAGTATGAAGCAGGCCCTAATAAGTT
>NC_137606.1:43380094-43394639 GCF_963280865.1 Gymnoscopelus braueri
GAACAAATAGATAAAACAACATAAAATACCTAAAATAAAACAAAACAACTAAAGCAGGCAGTCATACCTAAGCTAAGCGGACAACACCCCCCTACACCCCTTTATTTATCAGTTGTGATTATATGTCAATTGTGATCTGTTTTGACATATGATCAATGATCAATGCGGCAAACCCTTTATGTACAAAAAGAAGAAATCCCATACTAGATGGAACTTCCCAACAGAGATGCTAGATTGTTGTGATTGAGACATATTCTTCGACAAAAACACATTCATATTTCAGGCAAGCACTGTCTGACTATACGTTGCTGTTTCGAGATTCAAACCCACATCTTTTTCAATTCATGTCACGGGCCTTAGCACGCTGAGCCACAGGGGGGCTTCAAAGTATCACACAGAACTTTAATCTGTCAAGAAATAGTGTCAGTCCCTATATCACTCTCAGTGGGGTCTTCACTTCAGTGAATGACAATGTAAACACATCCAGGCGTGAGGCTTAGTTTTGTTGCAGCAGGGGGTCCCGTCTCTGAAACATTGTATTTCCATATTTCAACTTTTTATGGTTCTTTTTCATAAATGAATGGCCTACTTTATGGTTATTTTTCATAAATTAATGGCCTACTTCGTTGTAGTGTTGTGCAAAACACACGCGCGCGTGCACGCACGCACACACGTACACGCGCACACACACACACACACACACACACACACACACACACACACACACACACACACACACACACACACACACACACACACACACAAACACACACACACACACACACAGCTTCTGTGTGAGCATAAAACACGTGCACAGGACTGATGAACCAAACTATGAGTATCTGCTGAATGCTGAGTACACCATCCATATTTTTCTGCACAGCCACTGAAAACTGAACGTCCCCGGGAACAATAATGTCCATTTTATCATATTGTACTGTACCAGCATATTTTAGTACAACACTGAGAGGCTTAATGAACGGAATACTGAACAAGCAGCAAAGTGGTAGAAATATGGAAGTGTAGAGTACTCTATGGGGAGAGGGGGGAAACCTGCATCTCAAAACAAACAAAAAACAGGTCCAGTTTTAATTTGACTGAAACTTGGTATCCAAAATTAAATAACATAATAATAGCATATTCACGCTCAGAAGGTGTTCTGATCGTGATCTCCCAGCTACCACCTTGTAAAGCCCTTATTGCTCAGCTGATACCTGATAAGCCACTTCGACCTACTTACTTGCATGACTCACTCAGAAGTAAGTCACTCTGCCCTAAGCATACTAGTCAATTTTATGGATCCCATTGCCGAAATGGGCGGCAGTAGCTCAGGAAGTAGAGTGGCCGAATAGGAAGTTTGATCCCTGGCTCCCTCTGGCTTTGTGTTGAAGTGTCCTTGAGCAACATACTGGACCTGCAGGCTGGTGCCTTGCATGCCCCCGTTGATGCTGAAGTTTTGACTGTGAGTAGACAAATTATGTTGTTTACAAACATTGAGACTGCACACGCACGTGCCGGCTGCATGTAATCAAATCCCAACAGATTACCAAACCTGTTGTTTTGAGGAGCGCTGGTTTCGGTTCATTCGACGTCCTGCGTATGAGGAGGTGAAGCGATCCCCATAGCGAGACGCAGGGAGAGTGAACCAGATTCATACTTCGTCACGCCACAGTGTTTGTGAGACAATAATAGCAGACCTACAAGCTCACAACGTGTCGCGCATCCGCGATATGTTGTGAGCTTGGGTCTCGAAATTAGGCTTAAGTGTCCGCTGGGTGAGCAGGGCCGTGGTCGTTGAGCGCTCCCTCCGTGTGTATCATGGCTGGAGGCAGGGTTATGAGGACAAATGGTTTGAGAATCGCTATTATCACTTACACACAACACAAACCAAGGAGTATATTTCAAGAGAGAGAGATCACAGTAAACATCCTAAGCCTTCTTCCTCTCTGCACTGGGGAAAAACTGCAGCTGAAAGTTTGATAGAATGCATTTTTTACACGCAAGTGTCGTGCCGACGTTGTGTCTTATATGAGCGGTTGGGTTCTTTTTGAGCAGGTCTGCGCGCGCATACCGGCTGCTATCGGTGTGACGTCGCCTGATAAGGGATCTATACCAGTGGTTTTCAACCCTTTTCATATCAAGGTCCATTATTTAGTCAGGATTTGAGCCACGGACCACCGTTTGATGAGATTTATACTGTCTCAGTCCCAAAACTGTTATTGTCCGATTTTGTCCACAATTCCATGCTGCATTGATGTTGGTGCCATACGAGAGACAACAGGCAAACGTCAAAATAACAATTCTTTAATTAAGTAATGCAGATGTTAAACAATAATTTGACTCTTGAGAGCGTAAAATGAAACCAAATGGACCCGTAAGGGTCCATTTGGTTTCATTTTACGCTCTCAAGAGTTAAAGATCTATAACGGTCCATTTGGTTAATCAACTCTCCATCATTTAGCTGGGGACCACCTGGACCTCCCTCAAGGACCACTGGTGGTCCCCGGACCGCCGGTTTAGAACCGCTGATCCATACAATGACCCACTCAATTCCCACTCCCTCCAGCCGTAAGTATCACGTGATAGGCAGCTACAGCGTAGTAGAGGTGAGCTCTGAAGAAGCGGCCGTGCAGGGGACATATGGGCTGTGGCAGACTGTCTGGTCACACCGGAC
The DNA here is from genome assembly GCF_963280865.1 of Gymnoscopelus braueri. Classification (NCBI taxonomy): domain Eukaryota; kingdom Metazoa; phylum Chordata; class Actinopteri; order Myctophiformes; family Myctophidae; genus Gymnoscopelus; species Gymnoscopelus braueri. The sequence goes on from NC_137606.1 coordinate 43,382,769, forward strand.
AGGTTTAATACAGGTCACCCCTGGTACGCCTGGTCCCTGAGGGGGGACCGGGAGGGGGACATGTGAAAATGGTCGTGGCTATCTGTGCGCGGGCCCCGTGGCGTGGACTCCCCGGGGACTCACCATCGGTTTAAAATGAAGAGTAGTTTTCATTTTGCTGTGAAATGACAGGGAAGAGGGGGATCAGGAAGGAGGATGAGGAGAGGAGCATTCCAGGGCTTTCTAATAAAAACTGACCCACATAAATCAGGCAGTAACTGACAGTGAGGTATAACATGTCACATTAAAAAACGTGTCACATTCAAAATGTGTCACCAACTGCTAAAGCTTCGGGGAGGCTTCAAGCATAGGGGAACCATCAGACTACCTGTCGACTTATACATGGCTTTAAGATGACATTGAGAGGGTCCTTTTGTCCCCATCAATCAACCTAGAGAGGGGCCGAAACGTATTGGTTCCAATTATTATTTGTGGAATAACTGGGAATCAAACATATGACCCTCATGTGTAAGTGCCATGCTCTCGACCCATTCGTCCCCCACGGGGAGTGGAACCCCTAACCTGGACAGTCGCTCGGTTTGTCATGAAATCATGAAGGATCAAGATGAATAAATTATGGACGTTTAGGGTCACGCCCTTGCAGTGAGTTATTGTGGAGCACAAAAAGGCGACTCTGTCATTGTGGTCCTCGCTTCCTTCAAGGACACATGGACTCAGATCTAATCTACTGTCTGCTTTTAAGGACCTGCTGTTACTAAACTACAGGACAAAGTCACAGCAGGAGAGAGAGAGAGAGAGAGAGAGAGAGAGAGAGAGAGAGAGAGAGAGAGAGAGAGAGAGAGAGAGAGAGAGAGAGAGAGAGAGAGAGAGAGAGAGAGAGAGAGAGAGAGAGAGAGAGAGAGAGAGAGAGAGAGAGAGAGAGAGAGAGAGAGAGAGAGAGAGAGAGAGAGAGAGAGAGAGAGAGAGAGAGAGAGAGATGTTCAAGGTGAGGTTTTAAAAGGAAAGTGGTGTATATAGAGAATGTAGGTATGTAGGTTACCCCTCTTTTCCCCCTCTCTTCTTCTCCAAAACACACGCTTTAAAGAGACTATATGTGTATGCCTCTGCTCACAGGCAGCACAGCAGAGCACATATCAGGCTGCTGATACCATCATTTTGTGCGGCAATTACATGCCAAAGTATGTCAAATGATAGATTTTTGCTTGCACACAAAAGCAGGACTAAACTAGAAAAAGTGCTCCTCGGAGCACAAGTCTCCGCCAGGTCAGGTAGGTTATTATGGCCTCCTGGTGGCGCTATAATAGGCCAATGTGAAAAGGGTGCCATTTCTTCTTAGGCCTTTCACAGCAATCGGACACTGCATTCATGATTATGTTCCAAAAATGTGGTTTGCTAAATTAGACCTGCTGGTGGCGCTATAACAGGCCAATGTGAAAAGGGGCATTTCTTCCTCGGCCTAGTGGGAATGTGCGTACAACATTTCACGGAAACCGCACACTGCGTTCATGATTTGAGGAATTTTGTTCAAAACGGACCTATTCTGCAAACTTTGAAAGCCAATGTTAGGCAAGTAGGATGGAATATGAAATATCGGACAAATCCATCTTGATCACATGACTATAGAGATACTGTGTACCGTACTGTGTTTTTTGGACAGAATCTGAAGGAGTAAGAGGAAAACATTCGTTTTACAAAAGTCAGCCTCCTGGTGGCGCTCTAACAGGCAGATGTGAAAAAAGGTTTTTCCTTGGCCTCTAGGGAGTGTGCGTGCAAAGTTTCACGCAGATCGGTGCAGTTATAGGTAAAAACGTGAATCGGCCTGTTATAGCGCCACCATGAGGCTGATGTGAACGTTTTCAAGTGGCATTTCTTCCTGGGCCAAGTGGGAATCTACGTAGATAATTTCACGGAAATCGCATGCTGCGTTCATGATTTGAGGCATTTTGTTCAAAACAAACCAATCCTGCAAACTTTGGAAGCCAATCTTAGCCAATTAGGATGGAATATGGAAAATCGGACAGATCCGTGTTGATCACATGACTACAGAGATACTGTGTACCAATTTGTGTGTTGTTTGGACACAATCTGTAGGAGTAATATCCAAAATGTTATTAGGAAGTTGCTGTGAATGCCATCCCGTTGCGTTGAGCTATTTCACTAAATATGTTTTCTGCCAGAACTTTCAAAGGGATTTCATACTATGATATGACATGAGCTGACCGCATCAATTAATTAATTAATGATTAGGTGAGTACCAGTGGTGGACACTGGACAGTAACAAAGTACATTTACTTGACTTAAGTAAATCTTTTTGAGTATTTGTATTTTTGGATACTTATGACGTATAAGTATCCTTTTACTACATTTCAAAGACAAATATTGTATTTTTGACTCCACTACATTTCTAGGGAGGGAAAAAGTCTAGAGACTGAAAAATTGTTTGGGGAAAAAGTCATGATGGTCATAATAACCGTAAAATAAATAAATATACAGCTTTTCTAACAAAAGTTCAGCTTCAGTGTGGAGCTTGCGTACATACTACTGAATACTTTCCTTTGAGGTCCCTGCATAATGTTGAGTGCATGCAGGCACGGTTTAATAAGGCCCAGGTCCCAGGGTGAGCTTCAATCCCTTCTATTTGTGTCTACGGCTGAATATGAAATCCTGACCTTAAAAGTCTGGCTATGGGGCAGAGTTTGTGCTTGTCCAAATGCTACTGCTTATAGTGGAGAGCACCAGTCCTTTCCAAAAACCCTCCCCCCGCCCCCCCCCGCCCCCTGGCATGCAGCAGAACATACATTTGGAGCCAGTATCTTAGATTCATTGCTTATTGTATTCCTGGGTCATCCTTTGTTGTCTCCGCCAGGCCGAAAGGCATGGCGAGAGAGTATGTTTTACCCCCTGTCCGTCCGTCCGTCCGTCCGTCCGTCCGTCCGTGTGTGTGTGTGTGTGTGTGTCCGTCTGTGACCAGCTAATCTCCGGCACCGTTGGCCCAGTCGCAGCGAAACTTTGCGCACACACTCCCTGGATGCCAATTCCGAACCTCTGCTTTTCACATGGGCCTGTTATAGCGCCACCAGGAGGCTGATTTTTGAAAAATTCATTTTTTGATATTACTCCTACAGATTTACACTCCCTGGATGCCAATTCAGAACCTCTGTCCCAAATCTTTCACATGGGCCTGTTAAGGCGGCTTTCCATATACATGGACTTACCTAGCCCCACCCCACACCGCCCACCACACCGACGGTTTCCACTACAATGAAGTGGGTAGAGTGGTGTGTAAGTGGTACTAAACTGGTGCCTAAAAAGTACCCAGTCTTGGGTAGGTCTGAGCTGGGCTAAGCGGGGCTAAAGCTGTGACGTATAACGCTGCTGCTACTGATTGGTCGGCTCACAGCTGTGTCTGTCCACTCAGGTCTCTTTAAAATGTAAACACTACGGTAGCAGTGTTGCCATGTCCACTTATTATAAGCGACATTGGGATTATTTTTCTGTAAAGTTGCTTGTAAATATTGGTAGTACTTTTACTCCACTACAATTATCTGAAAACGTATTAGTTACTAGTTACTTTTCAGATATAAATGATTACATTATAAAACATACATTAACCACTTAAGCCCTATTTTATACCTAGGCTATTTGAAAATAGCCGATCTACAAGCTCACAACGCATCGCATCATTGTAGATCTGCTATTTTCAAACATTTTAGTACTTACTTTTGGTACCTTAAGTACATTTTGATACCAATAGTTTTTGTACTTTTACTCAAGTAATTCCAGACTTTCACTTGTAGAGTGCTTCTACATTGCAGTATTGATACTTTTACTTAAGTAAAACATTTGAGTACTTTTTCCACCACTGCTTGTTTCTAAAATGTAGTTGATTATTTGGGGCTTGTTTCCATATGTTGTTGAAACCAGTGGTTCTTAAACATTTTCATGTCAAGGACCCCCAAATTAATATGTATTTGTCAACATTATATATGTATATATATTTTTAAATAGCAGATGCACACACTCACAATGCGTCGCATCGCTACGCGTTGTGAGTTTGTAGATCTGCTATTTTCAAATAGCCGTAGATAGTCGCTTCTTTTGGGATTGTTTTCATAGACCTGATTGCTTATTTTTTTCTGCTAAACCTGGCAACAATGAATGTGCGACGATACACGCTAATAATGCTTTTTATATAAGTGATGGCAACCGTGTTTAGACACCACACAGGTCTTCCCAACAATAGCGAAGATTAAAGTCAGGGTGAACATGGCCAAATAATAACTTAAGAGCCAAACTAGCTCTGAGGAAGCACGCTAGCATTTAGGCTAACCCTGTAGCCTGAGGCTAAGTTGGTGTGTTAAAGAAAGGGGCGTTGATTTCCTTCGGGAGGGGAGGGGAGGGTGGGGATTTTGCGAGTGGGGACTTTTGTGCAATGGAAACGCAAGACATTTTGAAGCGGTGCAGTGCGGTTCTGGACTGTACTGGACAGTGTCGTGCTTAAGCTGTGATGGAAAAGCGGCTTTATAGCGCCACCAGGAGTGCGATTTGTGCAAAACCCATTTTTGGATATTACTCCTACAGATTTTATCCAAACATCACGCAAGTACACAGTATCTCTATAGTCCTGTGATCAAGACTGATCTGTCCGATATTTCATATTCCATCCTGATTGGCTATGGTTGGCTTCCAAAGTTTGCAGGATTGGTCCGTTTGAACAAAATGTCTCAAATCATGAACGCAGCATGGGATTTCCGTGAAAATGTGCACACACATTCCCACTAGGCCTGGGTCATCCTTTGTTGTTTCCGCCAGGCCGAAAGGCATGGCGAGAGAGTATGTTTTACCCCCTGTCCGTCCGTCCGTCCGTCCGTCCGTCCGTCCGTCCGTCCGTCCGTCCGTCCGTCCGTCCGTCCGTCCGTGTGTTTGTCTGTGAACAGCTAATCTCCGGCACCGTTAGCCCGGCCGCTGCGAAACACTATCACTCCTACAGATTTTGTCCAAACCTCACGCAAATCAGTACACAGTATCTCTATAGTTATGTGATCAACACGGATCTGACCGATTTTCTATATTCTATCCTGATTGGCTAAGATTGACTTCCAAAGTTTGCAGGATTGGTCTGTTTTGAACAAAATGCCTCAAATCATCAACGCAGCGTGCGATTGCAGTGAAATTTTGCGCACACCTTCCCACTAGGCCGGGGGAAATAAATGCCACCCTTTTCACATTGGCCTGTTATAGCGCCACCAGCAGGTCTAATTTGGCAAAACCCATTTTTGGAACAAAATGCCTCAAATCATGAATGCAGTGTCCGATTGAAAGGCCTAAGAAGAAATTGCACCCTTTTCACATTGGCATATTATAGCGCCACCAGGTGGCCACAATATCCTATCTGACCTGGCGGAGACCTGTGCTCCGAGGATCACTTTTTCTAGTTTGAAATCTTTTCACATGTGTTATGTTCCTGGGTTCATCCTTTGTTTGACATCTTTTCACATGTGTTATGTTCCTGGGTTCATCCTTTGTTTGACATCTTTTCACATGTGTTATGTTCCTGGGTTCATCCTTTGTTTGACATCTTTTCACATGTGTTACATATGTTCCTGGGTTCATCCTTTGTTTGACATCTTTTCACATGTGTTATGTTCCTGGGTTCATCCTTTGTTTGACATCTTTTCACATGTTTTACATATTTTCTGCAATCGCACAATATAGTATTTTTCAAATGACATCATTATCAGAGACCTCAAATGTGGCAGGTGGCAGCCGGATACAGCATTTGCATCTAAATAGAAGCTCAACATGACAAAACCTTGTTCTTCATGACAAAACATTTTCTTCTTGACATCTGTGATCACAGTGTAGTTCAAATGATACGAGCACCCGGAAGATCAAACTTCTTTTTGATTTTGGTGCCTGTGGAGCGTGGAGCTTGTCAGGGATGAAAAAGAAAAGAAAAGATGGAACCAAATACCAATAATTGATATTGAAGTGGCATCTGGTGTTTGTGTCATCCTGATTTCAACCCAAGGTGGGCGCTTTAATCGTAATGTTGTTGGAGACCATAGAGTCAAGTCCATTAATATCCCAACATTGTGGAGTTTGATGGGAGGGGAGGAGAGGAGAGGAGAGGAGAGGAGAGGAGAGGAGAGGAGAGGAGAGGAGAGGAGTTAATCCAATCATTATTTTTGGGTGACATCGTTGTACGACAAAGTATAAAACAAGGCTGCAGTGATTAATCAGACTAATCCAGTGGTTCTCATCCTTTTTACACCACCTCAGAAGTGCCTCTCCAAGTACCACCATTATGACTGATGTTAAAATACAACGTAGACCTACCCCATCCTATGTGCACAGTTCACACAGAAGACAAATGTATTCCTAATAAGACTATTTAGAAAAACAAAAACTGGCACGTTATCTCTCACACACTGACACAATGCCACATATAGACAGACAGTCTGGTGTGACAATTGTCACGGCAGAGCCCAGAACAGTGTTTGTGCCATGTTTGGTGCGGAATCAGAGCAACGTCGCAATTTTGGCTATTTTAATATATACATTGGCATCAATGGGCAAATGCAGCCCTATTGAAGTCCAATAAGTCTGCAACAGTTAATCAGACTAATCGATCATCATAATTTGTATGTGATATCTTCTATTTGCAGAAGAGACTGAGGTACTTGATTTGTATTTTCACACGCTATGTATATTTGATATTTGTTTTGATATTCTTTACTTCTATTCATATCATTTGAAATGTAATGGCTGCAATTTGTGTGCAGCTTGCACACAGAATAATTGCTTATAATAGCTTTTATGTGAAACTAAAGTGAAGTTGAATGAGTCACACTCCAGGCTCACACTCAGCTCATTACAGACAGGAGAGAAGAGAAGAGGGATAGGTGGATATAGCAGATGAAAGAATAGAGGGAACATTAGATAGAAGGCAAAGAAGATGAGAGAATTGGGGCCTGCGCTCAGCCCATGGCGCCCTATCAGCCCCCACGGCCCTCTGGGTAATACGAGCTGCCTTCCACAAAGCCCATATTACCCAGAGAGCATCCCTCCATCCCTACTCACTGAGCCAAATCAATGGCCATTTGTCCCCCCCCCTCCCTCGTTCATCCTCTTCTCTCTGCTCTCTCCATCTCTCTGCGGAGCTATATATTCGTCACCTCAGTCTCCCTGTCTGTCGCTCTCTCTTTCTCAGCCTCCACAAGGTCCGCTCTGTGTCTGGAATCTCTCTCTCTCTCTCTCTCTCTCTCTCTCTCTCTCTCTCTCTCTCTCTCCTGACATTTACTCTTTCTTTTCATCCTTCCACACCTCAACTCTCTCCATGTATCTGTGTCATTTTTTCTGTCGTTCCTCACCTCCCCCTCTCCCTTGCTTATTATCTCTCTCTACGTGGGGGGCGGCAGTGGCTCAGGGGTAGAGTGGCCGGGTAGAGTGAACTGGAACACAGCAAGGTACCCAGTTCGATCCCGGGCTGGGGCGCTCCCCTAGAGTTAGTGTCGAAGTGTCCTTGAGCAAGACACTGAACCCCTAATTGCTCCCGATGAGCAGGTTGGTGCCTTGCATGGTTTCCTCCGCCATCGGTGTATGAATGTGTGTGTGAATGGGTTAATGGCACAATCAATGTAAAGCGCTCTGGATAAAAATGCTATATAAATGCACCATTTACCATTTACGTCCCGTTCCGGGCTCTAATTCTCTAGTATCACTACATCACCCCCCCCCCCCCCTCCCTCTCTCTCTCTCTGAGAGTCTAAACTTAGCGTGGTGTGCATGTGCTCCTCTCTTCACCTCTGTCAATATCTGCCTCCCTCTCTCTGTTTTTTCTCTCTCCTCCATCGTGCTCTCTTGTGTCGCTCTGTCCACGGATGACAGGAGGTGACAGGGAGCGAAGGGGGGGCAAGAGAAATAGAGTGAGGAGAGGAGGGGAGATGAAGAGAGGGTGGAGGGAAGGAGAGGAAGAGAATGGGCGGTGGCGGCAGGAGTTTTTGATTGATTGATTGATTGATTGATTGATTGAATACTTTATTAGTCAGAATATATAAACAGCAATGTGGTACAGTAAGACATTAAAGCTATAAAAGGATAACACAAAAAAGTCCTAGGGACTTGTTTCCATTGTGGTCCCTATGTATTCAATAGAGTGATGAGAGGAACAGTGATACCAGACACAAAGTGATGTGGAGGAGAGAAGACAGTCTGGAAGCTGAGACCCACTGGCCACATGATGCAGTCAATAGACAATAGAGCAGGGGTCTTCAACAGGGGGTCCTTTTTTCCTTTTTTTTTTTGTTGACAACCCTAGAATCCCTATTCTGAGGGGAACATTAGCCGAAAATAGCAGATCTACAAGCACACAATGCCTCACACTGTGAGGCGTTGTGTGCTTGTAAATCGGCTATTTTCGGCAAAGAGGTTTGGTGTAGAAGGGAAAAAGTTTGAAAGAAATAAAACAATAATTCACACAACACTGATAGTCTATAAAGCTATCTATGCTATCTAACTCTATGAAAAAGTTTAATTTGCACCACAATTTTATACAATATGTAGTGGAGGTCCCTGCTTCATCTCAGGAGCAGTCCTTGAAGTCCTTACTATTGGTTGCTGGTAATGTCCTATGTACAGGAATTGTAAAGTCATAATCATAAGATAATGGAAAAAACATTAACATAAGAGTGATAGTTTAAAAGCCCCACTTGTGCCCCCTAGAGGCCGCACTGTTCCTTACTCCCAACCAGACCAACCTTGACTGTCATCTTCATGCCTATAGAGCCTCTTTGTGGGGCTAAAACAACGTTTCTCAAAGTGGGGTCCAGGGACCCTCAGGGTTCCTTGAGGGGGGTTCCAAATGGACCCTTACAGGTCTGTAACTCCGAGAGTGAACAAAAGGAACCAAATGGACCTGGTCCAGGTCTAAAGGTCCCGCTTGAGATTAAAAAGGTTTTGATCCTATGGGCTAAACAGAAGTAAGTAGGGTCTAATAACACTGTGGCTTCCATGTGGTTCTCGTGTGGTCAGGCTATGACATCAACAAATATTATTTTTGATAAAAGAGCTTCAAATTGTTGATGGTTGAGTCCAATGGCTCTTGTAATTTTTTATTTTATTTATACACTGGCAGTGTCCATTTTCAGGCTTTTGCTACATAACGCCTCACCACCAGCTTCACAAACTCCTCGTGACAGTTAACCGATGCATCAACACATGAATAAAATAGGCTATACTTTGCCACGTGGATAATTGTAATCACACACAAAACAAGGATAAACTGAACTCAGCTGCAAAATGTTATGGCATATCATATCATACATACGCATACGATGTAAGCAACATCTTTTGTGGATCGGACCTTAAAGGTATGGTAAGTGATTTTTTGGGGGTTAAAAGGTTAAAGCACTATATTCCTATAGTAATCAAAGGGCCAAGTCTACACAGTTTGTTTTGTGTCTCCAGCAGAGTTTCTAGTGTCTCTATCTCTCTCTGGAAGAGGTTGCACATGAACTCTGCAGCCGCACTGAGGCGCTGCAACAACAATACCAATAAAAAGACAAGGAAGAAGAAGAATAAAGTGGAAGTTACGTGTGGTTACAGGTGTAGACTTGGCCAAAAAACAATTAAAAAACATTTTTGCCCCAAAAAAAAAAAATTAATCGTTAGTCGTTAGTATTAATCGGTGGCTGCTTAACGGTCGGTTAACGGTGAACGGTTATCGGTTGGCCATCCCTACTATTGGTATACCAACCTGAAAATGTACAAAAAATCTGAAGAGACGGGGCGACCCCTGTTAATGAACAAACACTCCATAGAAATTATTACTATCACAATATAGAGCTATTTAGCTTTATTTTAACAAAGGAAAATGGCTTACCCTACCTTTAAGACATGCAGGGCAGATAGTGGGTGCAATTGAGGTGCAACTGGTGCTATTAGTGGGGGCAATCCAATGTCTGCGTGTACATGTGTGCACTCTCACAAGTTAAATCAACATTCAGGACTTCACAGTGCACTCTACTGCAGTGGTTCCCAACCTTTTCGCCTTGGAGCCCACCTTCTTATATCTGACACAAGCTGGACCCCCTCACACATGCACGCACGCACATGTTTTTCAAATAAGTTAATCACTTAAGTCCCTTTAGTTCTTGAGGAGTGTCACATCATTATGCGCTGTGTGCTTGTAGATCTGCTATTTTCACAATTCTTTAATGTTTTGGAAATCTTGTAAAGTATAGATATTGTTGCACAATATATAAATATATATTGTGCAACATGTTTAAAATGTTTACCACCAAACAGACAAGTCCTGACTTGGCGTCCCCCCCCCCCCCTCCCAAGGGGGACCTGGACCCCAGGTTACTCTACAGTAATGCCACCTTCTAAAGCTCAAAGCATCATAGGAACAAGAGAGCAAAGAGAACAGAAACAGCACAGGGAAATACTGTAAATCTACAGTAATGTGTGGGAACGATCCTGCCAGAAGGGCTTCTCTGCTTTCCGGGCCTTTCCATTGGCTCACGGACATGGCTTTCCGACACGGCTGCTGCCGTGGTAACCGGCCTCTGTATCTCATCACAGCCGAGTCGGAATCGATTTTCGACAGGAGAAAGAGAGCGAGGGAGTTCAAAGAGATAGAGAGAAAAGAAAGTGTGTCTGCGTGTGTGTGTGGGTGCGTGTGTGTGCATGTGCGTGTGCGTGTGCGTGTGCGTGTGCGTGTGCGTGTGCGTGTGCGTGTGCGTGTGCGTGTGTGTGTGTGTGTGTGTGTGTGTGTGTGTGCAAGCGTGCGCGCGCACACTGTGAGTGATGGAGTGAGTCAGAGAGACAGGGGGAGAAAGAAAGAGATACATAAATTCAGTGTCACTTGTCACAATTTTTGATGGAGGGCAAGGGGCAAGGGAGGAAGGAGAGAGAGGGAGGTGGACGTATAAAAGAACGGAGCGAGCGAGCTAGAGAGAAGGAGAGAGAGACAGATAAAGAGCAGGGAGCAAAACTGTGTTGGTGTGATGAATTGACAAAATGGCGGTGGCAGTGGATGTGTGCTGTTTGTTAACACTGTGTTTCAGAGGACTCAAGTCGTTTTACTGGGTCACACTCATATCAAGAGTTGGGGACGGGTGTGTGTGTGCATGTGTGTCTCACCTTGACAGTGAAATGCTGAAATATGCAATACTGTTGCTCTCTCTTTGTTTGTCTGTCTGTCTCACACACACACACACACACACACACACACACACACACACACACACACACACACACACACACACACACACACACACACACACACACACACACACACACACACACACACACACACTTCTGTACACGTGGTGGAAGAGTGCTCTGCATGCACATCGTTGTAATTCTACTGAATTGCTATTAAATGGGATGTGGGCAAATAATCTGTACATACAAGTGTTCTGCACAGAGTGCTGAGCATGGCTACAATTCAACGATTAAATCTATATAACCTATTAATTCCAAGAATTTGTTGATTTCCGTCCTTCACGTATATCTGGGGAACCGTTCATCTGATCAACTTCACACTGGTGGGTGTGTTGCTGAGGAGCAGTTTCGAGTATGAAATAAATTGGATGAGCGGTTTTCAAGACCACTGCAAGCAGCCATACTGCGGTTCTCGATAACACTCCAAGCTGCACTTATATGGGGACCAACCATTGGCTCCGAACAGCCATGTGTTTTGAACGGCCACCTCATCCGAACGGCCTCGTGTTTTGAATGGCCACATGCTCCGAAGGGCCTCGTGTTCTGAGTGGCCACATGCTCCGAGCGGCCTCGTGTTCTGAATGGCCACATGCTCCGAACGGCCTCGTGTTCTGAATGGCCACATGCTCCGAACGGCCT
>NC_137606.1:43394839-43439839 GCF_963280865.1 Gymnoscopelus braueri
GTGGCCACAATATCCTATCTGACCTGGCGGAGACCTGTGCTCCGAGGAGCACTTTTTCTAGTTTGAAATCTTTTCACATGTGTTATGTTCCTGGGTTCATCCTTTGTTTGACATCTTTTCACATGTGTTATGTTCCTGGGTTCATCCTTTGTTTGACATCTTTTCACATGTGTTATGTTCCTGGGTTCATCCTTTGTTTGACATCTTTTCACGTGTGTTACATATGTTCCTGGGTTCATCCTTTGTTTGACATCTTTTCACATGTGTTATGTTCCTGGGTTCATCCTTTGTTTGACATCTTTTCACATGTTTTACATATTTTCTGCAATCGCACAATATAGTATTTTTCAAATGACATCATTATCAGAGACCTCAAATGTGGCAGGTGGCAGCCGGATACAGCATTTGCATCTAAATAGAAGCTCAACATGACAAAACCTTGTTCTTCATGACAAAAAAATTTCTTCTTGACATCTGTGATCACAGTGTAGTTCAAATGATACAAGCACCCGGAAGATCAAACTTCTTTTTGATTTTGGTGCCTGTGGAGCGTGGAGCTTGTCAGGGATGAAAAAGAAAAGAAAAGATGGAACCAAATACCAATAATCTGATATTGAAGTGGCATCTGGTGTTTGTGTCATCCTGATTTCAACCCAAGGTGGGCGCTTTAATCGTAATGTTGTTGGAGACCATAGAGTCAAGTCCATTAATATCCCAACATTGTGGAGTTTGATGGGAGGGGAGGAGAGGAGAGGAGAGGAGAGGAGAGGAGAGGAGAGGAGAGGAGAGGAGTTAATCCAATCATTATTTTTGGGTGACATCGTTGTACGACAAAGTATAAAACAAGGCTGCAGTGATTAATCAGACTAATCCAGTGGTTCTCATCCTTTTTACACCACCTCAGAAGTGCCTCTCCAAGTACCACCATTATGACTGATGTTAAAATACAACGTAGACCTACCCCATCCTATGTGCACAGTTCACACAGAAGACAAATGTATTCCTAATAAGACTATTTAGAAAAACAAAAACTGGCACGTTATCTCTCACACACTGACACAATGCCACATATAGACAGACAGTCTGGTGTGACAATTGTCACGGCAGAGCCCAGAACAGTGTTTGTGCCATGTTTGGTGCGGAATCAGAGCAACGTCGCAATTTTGGCTATTTTAATATATACATTGGCATCAATGGGCAAATGCAGCCCTATTGAAGTCCAATAAGTCTGCAACAGTTAATCAGACTAATCGATCATCATAATTTGTATGTGATATCTTCTATTTGCAGAAGAGACTGAGGTACTTGATTTGTATTTTCACACGCTATGTATATTTGATATTTGTTTTGATATTCTTTACTTCTATTCATATCATTTGAAATGTAATGGCTGCATTATTCTGTGTGCAGCTTGCACACAGAATAATTGCTTATAATAGCTTTTATGTGAAACTAAAGTGAAGTTGAATGAGTCACACTCCAGGCTCACACTCAGCTCATTACAGACAGGAGAGAAGAGAAGAGGGATAGGTGGATATAGCAGATGAAAGAATAGAGGGAACATTAGATAGAAGGCAAAGAAGATGAGAGAATTGGGGCCTGCGCTCAGCCCATGGCGCCCTATCAGCCCCCACGGCCCTCTGGGTAATACGAGCTGCCTTCCACAAAGCCCATATTACCCAGAGAGCATCCCTCCATCCCTACTCACTGAGCCAAATCAATGGCCATTTGTCCCCCCCCTCCCTCGTTCATCCTCTTCTCTCTGCTCTCTCCATCTCTCTGCGGAGCTATATATTCGTCACCTCAGTCTCCCTGTCTGTCGCTCTCTCTTTCTCAGCCTCCACAAGGTCCGCTCTGTGTCTGGAATCTCTCTCTCTCTCTCTCTCTCTCTCTCTCTCTCTCTCTCTCTCTCTCTCTCTCTCTCTCTCTCTCTCTCTCTCTCTCTCTCTCTCTCTCCTGACATTTACTCTTTCTTTTCATCCTTCCACACCTCAACTCTCTCCATGTATCTGTGTCATTTTTTCTGTCGTTCCTCACCTCCCCCTCTCCCTTGCTTATTATCTCTCTCTACGTGGGGGGCGGCAGTGGGCGGCAGTGGCTCAGGGGTAGAGTGGCCGGGTAGAGTGAACTGGAACACAGCAAGGTACCCAGTTCGATCCCGGGCTGGGGCGCTCCCCTAGAGTTAGTGTCGAAGTGTCCTTGAGCAAGACACTGAACCCCTAATTGCTCCCGATGAGCAGGTTGGTGCCTTGCATGGTTTCCTCCGCCATCGGTGTATGAATGTGTGTGTGAATGGGTTAATGGCACAATCAATGTAAAGCGCTCTGGATAAAAATGCTATATAAATGCACCATTTACCATTTACGTCCCGTTCCGGGCTCTAATTCTCTAGTATCACTACATCACCCCCCCCCCCTCCCTCCCTCTCTCTCTCTCTCTCTCTCTCTCTGAGAGTCTAAACTTAGCGTGGTGTGCATGTGCTCCTCTCTTCACCTCTGTCAATATCTGCCTCCCTCTCTCTGTTTTTTCTCTCTCCTCCATCGTGCTCTCTTGTGTCGCTCTGTCCACGGATGACAGGAGGTGACAGGGAGCGAAGGGGGGGCAAGAGAAATAGAGTGAGGAGAGGAGGGGAGATGAAGAGAGGGTGGAGGGAAGGAGAGGAAGAGAATGGGCGGTGGCGGCAGGAGTTTTTGATTGATTGATTGATTGATTGATTGATTGATTGAATACTTTATTAGTCAGAATATATAAACAGCAATGTGGTACAGTAAGACATTAAAGCTATAAAAGGATAACACAAAAAAGTCCTAGGGACTTGTTTCCATTGTGGTCCCTATGTATTCAATAGAGTGATGAGAGGAACAGTGATACCAGACACAAAGTGATGTGGAGGAGAGAAGACGCTGAGACCCACTGGCCACATGATGCAGTCAATAGACAATATGTTAGAGCAGGGGTCTTCAACAGGGGGTCCTTTTTTCCTTTTTTTTTTGTTGACAACCCTAGAATCCCTATTCTGAGGGGAACATTAGCCGAAAATAGCAGATCTACAAGCACACAATGCCTCACACTGTGAGGCGTTGTGTGCTTGTAAATCGGCTATTTTCGGCAAAGAGGTTTGGTGTAGAGGGGAAAAAAGTTTGAAAGAAATAAAACAATAATTCACACAACACTGATAGTCTATAAAGCTATCTATGCTATCTAACTCTATGAAAAAGTTTAATTTGCACCACAATTTTATACAATATGTAGTGGAGGTCCTGCTTCATCTCAGGAGCAGTCCTTGAAGTCCTTAATGGAAAAAACATTAACATAAGAGTGATAGTTTAAAAGCCCCACTTGTGCCCCCTAGAGGCCGCACTGTTCCTTACTCCCAACCAGACCAACCTTGACTGTCATCTTCATGCCTATAGAGCCTCTTTGTGGGGCTAAAACAACGTTTCTCAAAGTGGGGTCCAGGGACCCTCAGGGTTCCTTGAGGGGGGTTCCAAATGTACCCTTACAGGTCTGTAACTCCGAGAGTGAACAAAAGGAACCAAATGGACCTGGTCCAGGTCTAAAGGTCCCGCTTGAGATTAAAAAGGTTTTGATCCTATGGGCTAAACAGAAGTAAGTAGGGTCTAATAACACTGTGGCTTCCATGTGGTTCTCGTGTGGTCAGGCTATGACATCAACAAATATTATTTTTGATAAAAGAGCTTCAAATTGTTGATGGTTGAGTCCAATGGCTCTTGTAATTTTGTATTTTATTTATACACTGGCAGTGTCCATTTTCAGGCTTTTGCTACATAACGCCTCACCACCAGCTTCACAAACTCCTCGTGACAGTTAACCGATGCATCAACACATGAATAAAATAGGCTATACTTTGCCACGTGGATAATTGTAATCACACACAAAACAAGGATAAACTGAACTCAGCTGCAAAATGTTATGGCATATCATATCATACATACGCATACGATGTAAGCAACATCTTTTGTGGATCGGACCTTAAAGGTATGGTAAGTGATTTTTTTGGGGGTTAAAAGGTTAAAGCACTATATTCCTATAGTAATCATTGAATTAGAGTGTTTGTTCAGTCATAGGGGTCTCCCCGTCTCTCCAGCTCTTTAATAAACAGAACATATATGTTCAGGTCAGTTGCCAAATTTCAGCCAATCAGGAGAGAGTACCCATTTAGAGTTCCAGTTCCAATTTCTTTGTGTCATAACTTCCAATTTCACTTGTTCATCCTTTATCCTGTGTTTTTCTCTCTCCCAGTTGGATACTATTGGTTAGGGTTGGCCAAATGGAGACATTTTATTAACTGGTTACCGTTAGGCCTTACCGATGAATTAATCGATAACCGTTAAGAAAAAAAAAAAGTAAAAAAAAAACTTTTTTTTTCTTTTTTTTTTTCTTTTTTTTTTAAAGGGCCAAAATACATTTTATTTCAAAGGGCCAAGTCTACACAGTTTGTTTTGTGTCTCCAGCAGAGTTTCTAGTGTCTCTATCTCTCTCTGGAAGAGGTTGCACATGAACTCTGCAGCCGCACTGAGGCGCTGCAACAACAATACCAATAAAAAGACAAGGAAGAAGAAGAATAAAGTGGAAGTTACGTGTGGTTACAGGTGTAGACTTGGCCAAAAAACAATTAAAAAACATTTTTGCCCCAAAAAACTGTTCCTTACTCCCAACCAGACCAACCTTGACTGTCATCTTCATGCCTATAGAGCCTCTTTGTGGGGCTAAAACAACGTTTCTCAAAGTGGGGTCCAGGGACCCTCAGGGTTCCTTGAGGGGGGTTCCAAATGGACCCTTACAGGTCTGTAACTCCGAGAGTGAACAAAAGGAACCAAATGGACCTGGTCCAGGTCTAAAGGTCCCGCTTGAGATTAAAAAGGTTTTGATCCTATGGGCTAAACAGAAGTAAGTAGGGTCTAATAACACTGTGGCTTCCATGTTGTTCTCGTGTGGTCAGGCTATGACATCAACAAATATTATTTTTGATAAAAGAGCTTCAAATTGTTGATGGTTGAGTCCAATGGCTCTTGTAATTTTTTATTTTATTTATACACTGGCAGTGTCCATTTTCAGGCTTTTGCTACATAACGCCTCACCACCAGCTTCACAAACTCCTCGTGACAGTTAACCGATGCATCAACACATGAATAAAATAGGCTATACTTTGCCACGTGGATAATTGTAATCACACACAAAACAAGGATAAACTGAACTCAGCTGCAAAATGTTATGGCATATCATATCATACATACGCATACGATGTAAGCAACATCTTTTGTGGATCGGACCTTAAAGGTATGGTAAGTGATTTTTTGGGGGTTAAAAGGTTAAAGCACTATATTCCTATAGTAATCATTGAATTAGAGTGTTTGTTCAGTCATAGGGGTCTCCCCGTCTCTCCAGCTCTTTAATAAACAGAACATATATGTTCAGGTCAGTTGCCAAATTTCAGCCAATCAGGAGAGAGTACCCATTTAGAGTTCCAGTTCCAATTTCTTTGTGTCATAACTTCCAATTTCACTTGTTCATCCTTTATCCTGTGTTTTTCTCTCTCCCAGTTGGATACTATTGGTTAGGGTTGGCCAAATGGAGACATTTTATTAACTGGTTACCGTTAGGCCTTACCGATGAATTAATCGATAACCGTTAAGAAAAAAAAAAAGTAAAAAAAAAACATTTTTTTTCTTTTTTTTTTAAAGGGCCAAAATACATTTTATTTCAAAGGGCCAAGTCTACACAGTTTGTTTTGTGTCTCCAGCAGAGTTTCTAGTGTCTCTATCTCTCTCTGGAAGAGGTTGCACATGAACTCTGCAGCCGCACTGAGGCGCTGCAACAACAATACCAATAAAAAGACAAGGAAGAAGAAGAATAAAGTGGAAGTTACGTGTGGTTACAGGTGTAGACTTGGCCAAAAAACAATTAAAAAACATTTTTGCCCCAAAAAACTGTTCCTTACTCCCAACCAGACCAACCTTGACTGTCATCTTCATGCCTATAGAGCCTCTTTGTGGGGCTAAAACAACGTTTCTCAAAGTGGGGTCCAGGGACCCTCAGGGTTCCTTGAGGGGGGTTCCAAATGGACCCTTACAGGTCTGTAACTCCGAGAGTGAACAAAAGGAACCAAATGGACCTGGTCCAGGTCTAAAGGTCCCGCTTGAGATTAAAAAGGTTTTGATCCTATGGGCTAAACAGAAGTAAGTAGGGTCTAATAACACTGTGGCTTCCATGTTGTTCTCGTGTGGTCAGGCTATGACATCAACAAATATTATTTTTGATAAAAGAGCTTCAAATTGTTGATGGTTGAGTCCAATGGCTCTTGTAATTTTTTATTTTATTTATACACTGGCAGTGTCCATTTTCAGGCTTTTGCTACATAACGCCTCACCACCAGCTTCACAAACTCCTCGTGACAGTTAACCGATGCATCAACACATGAATAAAATAGGCTATACTTTGCCACGTGGATAATTGTAATCACACACAAAACAAGGATAAACTGAACTCAGCTGCAAAATGTTATGGCATATCATATCATACATACGCATACGATGTAAGCAACATCTTTTGTGGATCGGACCTTAAAGGTATGGTAAGTGATTTTTTGGGGGTTAAAAGGTTAAAGCACTATATTCCTATAGTAATCATTGAATTAGAGTGTTTGTTCAGTCATAGGGGTCTCCCCGTCTCTCCAGCTCTTTAATAAACAGAACATATATGTTCAGGTCAGTTGCCAAATTTCAGCCAATCAGGAGAGAGTACCCATTTAGAGTTCCAGTTCCAATTTCTTTGTGTCATAACTTCCAATTTCACTTGTTCATCCTTTATCCTGTGTTTTTCTCTCTCCCAGTTGGATACTATTGGTTAGGGTTGGCCAAATGGAGACATTTTATTAACTGGTTACCGTTAGGCCTTACCGATGAATTAATCGATAACCGTTAAGAAAAAAAAAAAGTAAAAAAAAAACATTTTTTTTCTTTTTTTTTTAAAGGGCCAAAATACATTTTATTTCAAAGGGCCAAGTCTACACAGTTTGTTTTGTGTCTCCAGCAGAGTTTCTAGTGTCTCTATCTCTCTCTGGAAGAGGTTGCACATGAACTCTGCAGCCGCACTGAGGCGCTGCAACAACAATACCAATAAAAAGACAAGGAAGAAGAAGAATAAAGTGGAAGTTACGTGTGGTTACAGGTGTAGACTTGGCCAAAAAACAATTAAAAAACATTTTTGCCCCAAAAAACTGTTCCTTACTCCCAACCAGACCAACCTTGACTGTCATCTTCATGCCTATAGAGCCTCTTTGTGGGGCTAAAACAACGTTTCTCAAAGTGGGGTCCAGGGACCCTCAGGGTTCCTTGAGGGGGGTTCCAAATGGACCCTTACAGGTCTGTAACTCCGAGAGTGAACAAAAGGAACCAAATGGACCTGGTCCAGGTCTAAAGGTCCCGCTTGAGATTAAAAAGGTTTTGATCCTATGGGCTAAACAGAAGTAAGTAGGGTCTAATAACACTGTGGCTTCCATGTGGTTCTCGTGTGGTCAGGCTATGACATCAACAAATATTATTTTTGATAAAAGAGCTTCAAATTGTTGATGGTTGAGTCCAATGGCTCTTGTAATTTTTTATTTTATTTATACACTGGCAGTGTCCATTTTCAGGCTTTTGCTACATAACGCCTCACCACCAGCTTCACAAACTCCTCGTGACAGTTAACCGATGCATCAACACATGAATAAAATAGGCTATACTTTGCCACGTGGATAATTGTAATCACACACAAAACAAGGATAAACTGAACTCAGCTGCAAAATGTTATGGCATATCATATCATACATACGCATACGATGTAAGCAACATCTTTTGTGGATCGGACCTTAAAGGTATGGTAAGTGATTTTTTGGGGGTTAAAAGGTTAAAGCACTATATTCCTATAGTAATCATTGAATTAGAGTGTTTGTTCAGTCATAGGGGTCTCCCCGTCTCTCCAGCTCTTTAATAAACAGAACATATATGTTCAGGTCAGTTGCCAAATTTCAGCCAATCAGGAGAGAGTACCCATTTAGAGTTCCAGTTCCAATTTCTTTGTGTCATAACTTCCAATTTCACTTGTTCATCCTTTATCCTGTGTTTTTCTCTCTCCCAGTTGGATACTATTGGTTAGGGTTGGCCAAATGGAGACATTTTATTAACTGGTTACCGTTAGGCCTTACCGATGAATTAATCGATAACCGTTAAGAAAAAAAAAAAGTAAAAAAAAAACATTTTTTTTCTTTTTTTTTTAAAGGGCCAAAATACATTTTATTTCAAAGGGCCAAGTCTACACAGTTTGTTTTGTGTCTCCAGCAGAGTTTCTAGTGTCTCTATCTCTCTCTGGAAGAGGTTGCACATGAACTCTGCAGCCGCACTGAGGCGCTGCAACAACAATACCAATAAAAAGACAAGGAAGAAGAAGAATAAAGTGGAAGTTACGTGTGGTTACAGGTGTAGACTTGGCCAAAAAACTATTAAAAAACATTTTTTTTTTTTTTTTCTCGATTAATCGTTAGTCGTTAGTATTAATCGGTGGCTGCTTAACGGTCGGTTAACGGTGAACGGTTATCGGTTGGCCATCCCTACTATTGGTATACCAACCTGAAAATGTACAAAAAATCTGAAGAGACGGGGCGACCCCTGTTAATGAACAAACACTCCATAGAAATGATTACTATCACAATATAGAGCTATTTAGCTTTATTTTAACAAAGGAAAATGGCTTACCCTACCTTTAAGACATGCAGGGCAGATAGTGGGTGCAATTGAGGTGCAACTGGTGCTATTAGTGGGGGCAATCCAATGTCTGCGTGTACATGTGTGCACTCTCACAAGTTAAATCAACATTCAGGACTTCACAGTGCACTCTACTGCAGTGGTTCCCAACCTTTTCGCCTTGGAGCCCACCTTCTTATATCTGACACAAGCTGGACCCCCTCACACATGCACGCACGCACATGTTTTTCAAATAAGTTAATCACTTAAGTCCTTTTAGTTCTTGAGGAGTGTCACATCATTATGCGCTGTGAGCTTGTAGATCTGCTATTTTCACAATTCTTTAATGTTTTGGAAATCTTGTAAAGTATAGATATTGTTGCACAATATATAAATATATATTGTGCAACATGTTTAAAATGTTTACCACCAAACAGACAAGTCCTGACTTGGCGTCCCCCCCCCCCCCTCCCAAGGGGGACCTGGACCCCAGGTTACTCTACAGTAATGCCACCTTCTAAAGCTCAAAGCATCATAGGAACAAGAGAGCAAAGAGAACAGAAACAGCACAGGGAAATACTGTAAATCTACAGTAATGTGTGGGAACGATCCTGCCAGAAGGGCTTCTCTGCTTTCCGGGCCTTTCCATTGGCTCACGGACATGGCTTTCCGACACGGCTGCTGCCGTGGTAACCGGCCTCTGTATCTCATCACAGCCGAGTCGGAATCGATTTTCGACAGGAGAAAGAGAGCGAGGGAGTTCAAAGAGATAGAGAGAAAAGAAAGTGTGTCTGCGTGTGTGTGTGGGTGCGTGTGTGCGTGTGTGTGCGTGTGCGTGTGCGTGTGCGTGTGCGTGTGCGTGTGTGTGTGTGTGTGTGTGTGCAAGCGTGCGCGTGCACACTGTGAGTGATGGAGTGAGTCAGAGAGACAGGGGGAGAAAGAAAGAGATACATAAATTCAGTGTCACTTGTCACAATTTTTGATGGAGGGCAAGGGGCAAGGGAGGAAGGAGAGAGAGGGAGGTGGACGTATAAAAGAACGGAGCGAGCGAGCTAGAGAGAAGGAGAGAGAGACAGATAGAGAGCAGGGAGCTAAACTGTGTTGGTGTGATGAATTGACAAAATGGCGGTGGCAGTGGATGTGTGCTGTTTGTTAACACTGTGTTTCAGAGGACTCAAGTCGTTTTACTGGGTCACACTCATATCAAGAGTTGGGGACGGGTGTGTGTGCATGTGTGTCTCACCTTGACAGTGAAATGCTGAAATATACAATACTGTTGCTCTCTCTTTGTTTGTCTGTCTGTCTCACACACACACACACACACACACACACACACACACACACACACACACACACACACACACACACACACACACACACACACACACACACACACACACTTCTGTACACGTGGTGGAAGAGTGCTCTGCATGCACATCGTTGTAATTCTACTGAATTGCTATTAAATGGGATGTGGGCAAATAATCTGTACATACAAGTGTTCTGCACAGAGTGCTGAGCATGGCTACAATTCAACGATTAAATCTATATAACCTATTAATTCCAAGAATTTGTTGATTTCCGTCCTTCACGTATATCTGGGGAACCGTACATCTGATCAACTTCACACTGGTGGGTGTGTTGCTGAGGACCCAAGGCAGAGCAGTTTCGAGTATGAAATAAATTGGATGAGTGATACTGCGGTTCTCGATAACACTCCAAGCTGCACTTATATGGGGACCAACCATTGGCTCCGAACAGCGATGTGTTTTGAACGGCCACCTCATCCGAAAGGCCTCGTGTTTTGAATGGCCACATGCTCCGAATGGCCTCATGTTCTGAATGGCCACATGCTCCGAACGGCCTTGTGTTCTGAATGGCCACATGCTCCGAACGGCCTCGTGTTCTGAATGGCCACATGCTCCGAACGGGCCTCGTGTTCTGAATGGCCACATGCTCCGAACGGCCTCATGTTCTGAATGGCCACATGCTCCGAACGGCCCTCATGTTCTGAATGGCCACATGCTCCGAACGGCCTCATGTTCTGAATGGCCACATGCTCCGAACGGCCTCATGTTCTGAATGGCCACATGCTCCGAACGGCCTCATGTTCTGAATGGCCACATGCTCCGAACGGCCTCGTGTTCTGAATGGCCACATGGCCCATTGCAACCCAAATGTACTACCAATTCTTCAATAGTCGTGCATCTGTAATCACTGCCTTGAGATACTATTTCCTATTGAAAATATGATCTATTCTCCCCTTTCCCCTCCTGCATGGGAGGAATCGGTGCTATCGAAAGGCTGTTATGAGAATCATTGTGGCTGAGTGGAAATCTTCCATCAGGAGGACAGGAGCTCCCACTGATCCCCACTCCCATTAGACTCCCCTTTCCATTTCCACACCGTTGATATGAATCACTGCTCATCTGCTGCCAATGAGCCAGCCACCTGTGCTTCAGATTAGCTGGTCTTTGTGCATGTGTGTGTGAGAGAGAGAGAGAGAGAGAGAGAGAGAGAGAGAGAGAGAGAGAGAGAGAGAGAGAGAGAGAGAGAGAGAGAGAGAGAGAGAGAGAGAGAGAGAGAGAGAGAGAGAGAGAGAGAGAGAGAGAGAGAGAGAGAGAGAGAGAGAGAGAGAGAGAGAGAGAGAGAGAGAGAGAGAGAGTGTGCTGGTGTGTGCGTGTGTGTGTGTGTGTGCGTGTCGTCATGCAAAGGCATAACAGCAGACTCTGACCACCATCCGGGGTGGTCGGTATTTCCCATCTCCTTTTCTCATGTTCCGTACCTCTCCCTCCAATTATCTCTCTCTCTCTCCTTTTTGTTTTCTATCTCTCCACCCCCCCCCCCCCCCCACCCACCCCACACAATCCAAACCTCCTCTGATCTCCCAGTAATCTGGAATAAAGACCAGATAATGACTACTGCCTCTCTGTGTGTGTGTGTGTGTGTGTGTGTGTGTGTGTGTGTGTGTGTGTGTGTGTGTGTGTGTGTGTGTGTGTGTGTGTGTGTGTGTGTGTGTGTGTGTGTGTGTGTGTGTGTGGGGGGGTGTGGGGGTGTGTGTGTGTGTGTGTGTGTGTACATGTGTGTGTACAGTACAGTACAGTATGTGTACTCACACGCATGTGCATAGTGTCTGTGTGTACTTGTGTTACTATACGCATAGTAGAATGTGAGAAATTGAAATTGTGAGCACAAATTTTCTAGTCCTCACAAGATAAATGGTTGTGTTATGGTTAAAACATATATTTTCAGTAAAAAAAAAAAATTATGTTGATGTCCTCACAAGTATGGTAACACAAACTGTGTGTGCATGTATTCATCCATATGCATTTACATTATGTTGTGTGCGTGTGTTTCTGACCTTGGTGAGGACTACATTATGAATCATGCGGAGATGACTGTAAATGGTTAATAATAACCTCCCAGCCAGCTCTCATCTCCTCAACTCACACGCACGCACGCGCACACACACACACACACACACACACACACACACACACACACACACACACACACACACACACACACACACACACACACACACACACACACACACACACACACACACACACACACACACACACACACACACACCATCAACGTCCAGTCAAGCAAACAAGCCACCTCAGGGTGTGTATTTTTCCAATATAACCATTAGTGTGTTTCTTGTGATTAGCCTTGGTTACCGTTCAGCCATGCTGCTTCCCTTACTATCCTCTCTTTCCTCCTCTCACCCCTTGTTTTGTTTTCCATTCTTTTTCTTGCCATTTGCATTTCATTTTCCTTTCTTTCAGTCAACTCAGGTTAAACTTCATGCCTATCTTGTATATTTGTCCCTCTTTCTTCTCCCTCACCTTCACGGCCGATTTCTGCCTTAATTTTTAACCCGATTCGTTTCTCTTTCAATGTGATTCTCCTCTTTTTAACCACATGAACCCCAATGTCCCTATTCTGGGCATATGTCATAATAGGCGGATGTAGCATATCCTTACTATAAATAAGTGTAATAGCTAAACAGTGTGGGACTAGATGATCAGAATATTTTGGTAGAAGGAGTGGAGGAGGTGTGGTATAAGGAGAACATTACACTGATGGACAATATTTAAAGACAACTCAGGAGACTTATACAGTATTTGCACAATTATAAAATTGTACCATGTATTTGAATATGAAAAAGTAAATGCTGGTAAAATAAAATAAAGACGCAGTTATGGCCATGAAAAAATACAGTTCAGTCTAAACTCAATACAGCCAACCAATCAATAATCCAATCATGAAGCAATCAAGAGAGCAACAAAACAATCAATGATCAATAATACAAATCACTCCACAATGTTCTTGATTCGCTCAAGCCAAGGTAAGGCATGCCTTCCCAGTGATTCAAAGTGGGGCGTGGTGGACAAGTGTGTGTAAATTAATGGGGTGTTGGGTGCCCTGGCAGGACAAGGAGGATTGTTGTCATTTAATTGGGATAACTCACCATCAGAAATTCAGAATTCTTCTTCATACTCATGGGGTTAGGGTTGATGTTCCAGAAATATCTGGCCTGTATTTACATAAGGCCACTTATATGAACTATAAAATGACTGCTTAACGACCAACCTACAAATGTGCTCCTTGGAGCACAGGTCTCCGCCAGGCCGGGTTGCTTACCCAGGGCCCGCAAACTTTGGCTCATAGCCACATAGAATGGGATCTGAAAAATCAAACTTATACATCTTGATCACATGACCCACAGAGATAATGTGTACCGATCTGTGTGAGATCTGGTGAAAATCTGTTGGAGTAGTAGCAACAACATAGTGCATTTTGAAGAAAATGCACTATGGCAGAAAATATAATCTGGCACAAACATGACCTATAAAATGCATCATGATCCAAGTAATCCAGGTGGAGAAAGATGTTGATTGTACAACCGACGGTTGAAGAGTTATAGGCCAAAATGTGAAGTGGGCTGTTGTAGCGCCACCATGAGGAGAAAAAAAATTGTTTGGGATGATCGGCCATGCCTTTAGCCTGGCGGTGACAATGGAACATTGAACAATAGAACATTACAATAAACATTATTTCAACCTCACTGCTATGTTTAACAATAGGTCACTCACCAATTCAGCAATTGCATTTCAGTCAATATCAATACTGATAGTCCAGGCCTACAACAGTTCTTCTGTGTGTGGGCAACAGCCAGTGTTGATTTCGTCGACTAAAACCATGACGAAAAATGTTCATCGACTACCTTTTTTCACTGACGAAAACAAAATAAAAACTAAATAAAAACTAAGCTAAGATGACTAAAACTAAGACTAAATATATTGACAATTTCGTCAACAAAAAAAACTAGACTAAAATGTTAGGGAGGGACTAGTGGAGAAGAGATCCAGTAGAACTAAAAGACAAGTCATTTTATGTTTGGTTGCACTCGGGTGTTGGGCTCTGAAAATAGCAGATCTACAAGCTCACAACGAGTCACGCTGCGACGCTTTGTGATCTTGTAGATCGGCTATTTTCAGCATGCAACCAAGTGTAAAATCAGCCATTACGACGCCATCAAGGCACAGCCAAAATAAATTTTAGTCGACTAAATCAACTGTAGATTTAGTTGACTATAAACTTATGATATTTAATCGACGAAACTAGACAAAAACTAAAACATTTCCGATGACTAGAACTAAATTGAATTTTATTCAAGGGTTAGTGACTAAAAGTAAATACAAATTTGCTGTCAAAATCAACACTGGCAACAACATTCACCTGAATTATAATGCTGCCTTTATCCAAGATGCCACTGATAAGCCACTGATTTTCAGCTGCACCCTGACATACCACCCACAGGAATGCATAGACAGTGACCAACATTGAAAACACTGTTTAAAGGCCTTTTACTTATCGAACCCACCCTGAGTGCCTGGACCTCGATTATGTATGCCTTTTGGTCATAATCATAGGGTTCATTCAAGTGGTTCTATCGGTATGTTTTCAACCTGATATTTACCACTCATACTGTGTGTGTGTGTGTGTGTGTGTGTGTGTGTGTGTGCGTGTTCGTGTGTGTGTGTGCGTGTGTGCGTGCGTGTGTGCGTGTTCTTGTATCACAGAACGGTTCATTACCATAATTGTGGACATTAACCCTGGCAGGCTGACTGGCTGCTTACAGCTATAGTCTGATCAATAACTTGAATTGATCTGAAACTGACTGATGCAGAATAGAGGAGCCCTGCTCTACCCTTCCCTGCTGCTACTCTGTTATTGACACATTCTGTATTGACCACAGGATGTGTGTGTGTGTGTGTGTGTGTGTGTGTGCGTGCGGGCGTGCGTGTGGACATCTGTCAATGCAGTGGAGAATGTTGATGCATCACAGCTGGTGGAAGATAGACGTCTCAAGGTGAACAGCTGCACTCGCGACGACCACGCGCCATCCAACCGCCAAGACAGCATATGTTTACACATCATCAGCATCAGCGAAAGATCTTAATATCTGAGCACACTCTGGCTGGAAACAATCCTGGAGTCGAGCAGAGAATGGAGCTGAATTGTTTTTTGTCACTCATTGGAAGTCATTCTAGGTCATAGTGTCAGACTGATGGATGGTTAACCACTTAAACCATATATAGTTGATTGGAGCCCACCAGGGATCTATTCTAGGATACCTTATTTTTCCCTCTACACAAATTTCTTTGCCAAAAAAGGCTGATCGTGATTGTTGTAGTTTACACCTTGATGAGCTTCTGTTTTCGCGGAATGTTTGGCTGCTACGTATGACATGCTCAAAATAGGGATGCTAGAGGGTTCATGTTGTTAAGAAGTGAGTGTGTTGTTTATTGCAATTCCCCAAAGAACGTACAGTGAACTTCAAGAAGGAACTGTGGTTCTAAAGGTCATGAAATGCCAAAACTACATCAAGGTTGGACAAATTGTGCATTCAGAGACAGAGACATTCCAAAATCACTCTCAAGAACAAATTAGGAAGATCTGTGAAGACCTGTAGGAAAACGATGATGGAACAGCAGGCTGACCTTCCTGTACCACCTGTAGCTGACGAGGCTGCTGAGAAGACAAACGAGGTCTGCAGGGATACAGCTCATCCAATTTCCAGACACTCCCAGTTCCTTTGGGTTGGAGGTATAGATATCGCAGAATCAAACCCAACCAAGTAAAAACACATTTATTTCCTTGGCAATAACTCAATTAACAACATGAACCCTAGCGTCCTTATTTTGGGCATGAACATTCTGTGAAAATAGGTGAACATTCGGCATCTACATTTACAAGATGCGTTGTGAGCTTGTAACCAAATTGACCCTTACAGGTCCATCCGGTTGTATTTTTGTACGCGTTACACATACATATGCTGCTGCGGGAGTGTACAGCACGAACGTGTGTGCCTGTACGAATGTGCGCCCCTTCGGCCATGCAGTTCGTCCATCCGAGCAGGCATCCAATCCTATCCTGTCTGTCTACCCAAGGAATATCACATTTGTTTCCATTTCTCTCCCATTATATCAGACATGAGCACGGTGCAACAATAAAAAAGGCCAATGGTTATTAATTATGGGGAAACGTATTTCACCAGCCAACCAACCAACACACTCACGCACACAAAGCCCCATTCAGCACCGTAGTGGGGCCATTAAGACCCTCCGGTGTAATTATTCCTGAGAGACCAGAGAAGAGGGAGAGAGAATGGAGGAGAGAGAGTTGGACAGAGAGACATGAGAGAGGGGGGAGTCGGGGGACACTTATTTCTCACACACACACACACACACACACACACACACACACACACACACACACACACACACACACACACACACACACACACACACACACACACACACACACACACACACACACACACACACACACACACACACACAAATGAGAGTGAGAGTGAGAGAAGAGGAGAGGTGAACACCAGCTCCATCACCACACATTCACAGCACCACCTCCACTTTCTCAGAGGGAATTCAGACTGCACAAAAGATTTCTCAATAACTTCACCTGATGCACTGTCGAAAGCATCGTAACAGGTTCCATTACAGTTAGGTGTTGCAGGTCTACAGTGTATTGTATTCCAAGGCAAGGCTAGGAAAATATTGCCAAAACTGCAGAGAACTGCTACCTGTATCGCTGAACTTCCACCTACTGAGGAAGTCGTCCCCAGCTGTTGCATCAGCAAGGCCCAGCACCCAGTATTATTTAAAGACACCACCTAACCAACATGCACTGTCATCACTATTCTTAATTCCCTTCTCGCACACTTTAACCAGCAAACACAAGATGTCCGGCTCTCCGGTCCCTACAACAACCTGGCCAACGCTCCAAGCAACCTAAACTCATTCTCCTTCCTGGCTCACAAGCTGAGGAATGATCCCAGCTTCGGGTCATAGTTTAGTAAATTGCTGACATACAGTAGGTTGTCAGAAATTGATTCCTTTTCAGGTCACAATACTTTTCACTATTATGTCAGAGCAATTGCAAGTTAAACTCATGCAAAGTTCATTATATTTGCCAAGTCTAAAAACAGAACAGCTGAAACAGCGTTTCACTGTGATAGTGCATGCCAATTTGAAACAGTTTCATGCCGAGCCATGCTTGTACTGCATGGCTATTGCATCATTTTAGTCCACGCACTCCCCAGCGGATACTGGTCCGTGTATGCTGGGTCTGGACTATGAATTGTCACTCTGGTTGCGCCATAATGATGCCATCTTTAATATATTGAATAGTGAAAATAGCCACTCTACAAGCTTCCATCGCAACACATTGAGCTTGTAGAACGGCCATAATAACAAGCCCAAAAGGTCAGCTATAATGACATGCCCAAAATAGGGATACCAGATTGGAAGAGGTTAAACTCTGATCATGCACTTTGTAAGTTGCTCTGGATAAGAGGGTCTGCTAAATGCCAAAATAGTAAATTGTTGCCATCAGGCAAGACTAGAGCATACGAACACTTCTTCTTCCCCCAGGCCAGTTGTCTCAGTACACTCAACTGACTGCACTTTAACTGTTGTTTTTGTTCTATTGCTGCCTTATTCCGTGTGCTGTGACTCATGTGTGCTGTGTGATTGTTATCCGAGTTGAAGTGTATGTTCCTATGTTGGGATGAGCTGGCATGGGGGAGTCACGACTAAGCATTTTGCGGTTTCTTAAACCGCTGTCTTTTTGTAACATATGGCAAATACACAAGGAGAGGGGGAGGAGAGGAGAGGAGAGGAGAGGAGAGGAGAGGAGAGGAGAGGAGACACAGGGAAGAGAGGAGAGGAAAGGAGAGGAGACACATTGGCCCCGATTCACTAAGCAATTTACGACCATATTTTGTACTTACCGGCATTTAAGACAATTCCTACACTAGCTGTCAGATTCATTAATGTTTTTTTGTCTGTGTTTGGAGCGTGAGGTGCGCACGTTTTTCTGTGGTCTGGGGTTTTCTGTGAATAATTAGGCTCAGAAAAGTGCTGTGATTGGCCCGTGGACTTTGACGTCTGACGTCACAGTCGTCATTAATCCCGCCCCCTCTCCTCTCCTTCCCGCCCCTCCCCTCTCCTTCTCCTTTGGGGGGCGGAGCAGAGGCGATGATTGACAGGCAAAATCCCTCAACAGCGGCAAATAGGTTTTATGTTATTGCAGCTGAAAATGCCTCAGAACACAGAGAGAAAACAACCTGCTCAAAGAAAGTTTTGATCATAAAAAAAAAATATTGGATCTGTTGTGAACCCCCTCACACTCCAGGATCATCTGGGCATATCATTGATTCTGATTAGCCTTGAACCGGCAAAACCCCCATGATTGTCAGGAGGGGCATTTCTGACACAATATCTCCCCGAAAATTAAATAGTGTGAGCCACGCTTTAGAGGATAAAAGCAAGAGAGAATAGCTCACTATAAAGCCTGAGTATAGCTACAGTACTGTTGTTGTACATAAAATAAAAGCACATGAATAAACAAAAATATTTTTGGGTCATTTAAAATCGACCTGTTCTCAACAGTCTATTATTTCATAACATGCCTCAGTTTAAAGAAAAATCCATCTTCATTTTGTTTGCTTTCCAAAAGACATTTGAACAACCTTTTACTATTGCTATTTTGTTTTTCATCCAAACTCTGTGTCGTTCTATAATGGTGTCATTTCCACGCCTTTCAGGAACTATCTGCTGAGCTCTGTGTGTGAAAACCAATTCAGTCAGACAGCTTTAGCCAACAATTTGTTTTGAAAGGAGATTAAGGCACTCACCTGCAATACAATATAGCCTATTAAAGTAGCTAGACGGAGCAATTTGGCTGCTGTCTTTGAAAACGAACCAAAATAAAAAACAAAAAGTGTTCTACTCTTTCCCCTCAGCTTGCATTTCTTAACTTGGCAACTTTCTGGTGTACATCATATGAACACCTTTGTTCATCTGTTTTCAATAGAGTTTAATAATCAGTTCCAGTACAGTACCTGTATATTGCAGTATGAGTTTTTGAATGCTGTGCTGTTGATGGTGGTCATGTAAGATTTTAAGCTTATGCTGTTGTTGTCCCCTGTGTACGTCACCTAGAACACCAGCGTGAGCTGAGCATCTAAAATGCAATTAAACACCCCAGATCAGTGTTCTTTTGTTCTCACCACTGGGTATAAACAATGGGAAATATTCACTGCATGTCGTCTCTCGTTCCTTGGACAAGGGCCCTAAATGACTTCCAATTCAGGCTTTCGCTTGCCTTGGGCCCTTGAATTGTTTCCAATAGACTTATGAGAGTCCCTGAGGCTGATTTGCCTCTCTTGAGGAGAACTTAACCCTCTGTCCCACTGCGCTAAAGGCACCCCCACTGGCAGTGTCTCACTGGAAACGCCATGAGAGAGCCTCTCTCTTATGTATTCATGCTGTTGTGGCGCTCGCGCCACAGCGAGGGTATTGCCACCAGCGTCGGAGACAACAATGCGAGAAATTTGAACAGCTGTGTAATTTAGCCTGATTTTCCTCTAAAGTCAAATGAGGAAACGTCCTGAAGCTAAAAGGGTTCAGGTTTGTTTTGTAGCTACACGACTTCAGCTCTAATACAGTAAAAGACAAAGAGCTCATTTCCATGATTACAACATTTTCACACATGCACGTCTACACACACGCGCGCACGCACGCACGCACACACGCACGCACGCACACACGCACGCACGCACGCACGCACGCACGCACGCACGCACGCACGCACGCACGCACGCACGCGCACACACACACACACACACACACACACACACACACACACACACACACACACACACACACACACACACACACACACAGGTATACTATATGTAAATATACGTACTTACTTACATACAGTACAGTATATCTGAACAATCCACCTATCTTTCAATTATTGATGTTGTCTATCCCACGTGATCACATTTCAATATTGATGTCTTTGTTTCAGCTGCTGCTTCCAGGCATTCCTGTCGGCTGGTGATAAAAATAAATGGTTGTTTATATGAACACATGAAAGAAACATCAATTAATCTCTGGCCCTCCCGTGCCTAACATCCATTTGTTTATGCGAGGTTCGTCCCCTGTGTGTTGGTATGTGAATGTGTTGTGCCTGCACGTGTGTGAGTTAGTGTGTCCATGTGTCGATTGCACACATGGACAATGGGTGTCTCTGTGTGTGTGTGTGTGTGTGCGTGTGCGTGTGCGTGTGCGTGTGCGTGTGTGTGTGTGTCCGCCCCCTATTTCTGCATGCAGCGCATCAGCAATTCGCTTGTTTACTTGTTAGCTTAGAAACCATTCTCAGCATAAAAACTTCGCGGCTGCATACCATTAGCCCATATCCAAACTTTAAACAGTGGAAAGAAACCAACAACCGCATAATAGCCCATTAAGCCTCTCCTCCGATCGATCTATACCTTCCATTTATGGATTTATTAAATTCATTTACTTGGCATCCCATCACATTTGAACTTCTCAGACGCATTCCTGTATTATTCTTGCCAACTTACCTCGAAGGCTTCTACGTTGTGTTGAACAGAAGGCTAGCAATGCCCTGTTACTCTGTTCATAAGCTTCCTCGGTTAATCTTGACGCCTTACGTCAGAGGGCCAGGTGCTGTAAGCTTAAGGCTTGGATTGAATTTGTTATTTCATGGAACAGGCTTCCGACAGGGATTCAATGGTGGTGTACAACGGTTGAAAACCCCAGTTTACGAGCTAGATGGTCAGCATATCTATAACGCCTTTTTATCCAAACAGCTTTACGATGTCATTACATTCACCCATTCACACACCAACAGTGGAGGCAACCATGCAAGGAACCAACCTCCGGGTTCCAAGACGGCCTCTCTACCTTGAGAGCCACCGCTGAACAAAACCAAAACCAATTATTATTGGAATAGGACATGTGGACATGTGGTTGGATAGAAAAATAGCAATAGGCAGGATCAGAGAGAGACACTCTGAGAGCCACTACAACAATACATCTATACAGCTAATATAACATGGCTATAGGGATCTGTAGCTCTTGGTTTTGGCTGTTAATACAATGGACCTACAGTATTATTGTAATCTAGCGTTGAATGCTATACTGTAGATCTATAGCTATAGTGATCTACTGTGTATCGCTTGGCTGTGGCTGCTATACAATACATATGTGGAGAAAAGGGCAACCTTCATTTTCACCCTTGGTATGGGAGATGTGCTGAAGTGCTTCTGAATCTTCCCATGTGGGGGAAAAAAAGAGATGCTCATTGTTTAAAGGGGACACACCATGAATTTCATTTTTTTGGTTTTTTTTTTTTTTAACATTCAGTCATTCATTCTCATTTCAGAGATTTTCAGAATGGGCGTGTCTGAACAGGCCATTTCAGAATGGCAAGGCAAGTGACATCACTTGCATTGCCATTGCATTGATGATGGCCAGACAGAATTGCTCAGTAGCCCCCCCCTGCCCAAAAGGACGTTTTGGTATTGCAGCTGAAAGTGCTGTATAAGCCAGAGACAATTGACTTGGGATGAGTATATCTGAGTGATGATTTAGGCTCAAACCTTTTGAAAAAGGTTTGAGGGACATACACCATATGATATTAAATATCAAATATTTTTTTTAAATTCATGGTGTAGATCCTTTAAAATCGCTCACCGTTCAAATGTTGTCCTCACATGCAGTGAATCTCTTTTTTAGATAGTTTTGGGGCTTTTCTGCTTCTATTGACAGTACACTGTATAGAGGGAGAGAGAGACAGGGAGTGACACGCAGCAAAGGTCGTTGGGCCCGGGAAACAAACCAGCGGCTCACTGATAGAGCCTATATGTGGTATGCACCTTAACCGCTAGGTCAGTGGTGCCCCCATGTGGTACATTTCTTAGTGTTAATGAAGACTGTACAAATATAACCAATTTGGTTCCATACACCAGTGGTTCTCAAAACATCCCTCTACAATGTGACGCGATGTGTGAGCTTGTAGATCTGCTATTTTTGAATAGCCAAAGTATACGATACGATTAAAGTGGTTCAACTGATTTGGCTGGGGACCCCCTGGAACCCCCTCAAGGACCCCTGGGGAAACTCAGACCCCACTTTCAGAGCCACTACCATACATTCTTTCAGAGTTAAGTGAATAATGATTTTACTGTGTATCAGCTGTTTACTTTTTTGTAAAGAAGTTGGGAATAAAGGAAGTGGCTTTCCACGGGTCACAGGAAGCTCGCTGCGGACGCCACTCCAGATAAGGTCACCTTCCTGTCGTAACCAGAGATGGCGGTAGACGGTCAAAATGCTGCATCTATGCAATTTGACCCTTTGATGCTGAGCTTATTGTCTATCTATGTGGCGTGCACACGTGCATCACATGTGTGTGCACACTCACTCACTCACTCTCACACACACACACACACACACACACACACACACACACACACACACACACACACACACACACACACACACACACACACACACACACACACACACACACACACACACACACACACACACACACATCATTGCCTAAATGATTGCCATGATTTTGGTATACTTACTGATGTGGTTAGAATGTCAAGAATCACATTTTTGTTGTTTACAGGTGTAAAGAAGTGGGAGAAATGTGTTTTCACGCAAGCTTCATCATTTTGTTTCTTTCTCAGAGAGTGAGAAGAAGAAAAAGGAGGGGGGACAGGGAGAGGGAGAGCAGGGAGACATTTTTAACATTAAAGAACCATGTCAAAGAGAACAAAAACACTCAATGTGCAAATATGTCTTCCCTGTGTATTTTCAGAAGCTGCAAGCTTCTCTGGTAAACAGGCAAATACATACAGACTGGACTGGCAGGACCATGTACCTCCCACCATGTTAATATTAATATCAAATTGCATCGCTCAAAGTAATATACAGTACACGTCGCACCCAATGTGAACGCACCAACAACCAGGAAATGCATATTGAAGAGAATGTGAAACTTCTTGATACTCTATGTAATGTAAAATGCTATTTGTTGCAGCTAATGTAATTTTGTATTGCTAGAAGAAGTGCTTAAAGGGCTAGAACACTTTGGTAGAGGTTTAGCTTGCCATGATGTAACTCCAAAGGCGGGCGAGAAAAAAACTAAAGGTTGCTCCATTGATTAGAAATTGATCATTCAAAATATTCTCCTCATTGACTCATTGACAACCGATCTGGAGGCTCTCTTTTAGCCCTTAAACAAACAAACAAAGCTGATTCTGACAGTATGTTCTATACTGTCAGAATCAGCTTTTTTTGCCTTCGTTTATGGTCTTAACCCATTTTGGGCGGGAACCCCAGTATATAGCAACATACAATTGTTGTACTTTTTTCTTCTTTTTTTTTTTTTTCAGAAAACTTTTAGAATCGACCTCAGGTCTAAATAAAGGAGCATATTTTAAATGATCAATTTCTGGTCAATGGAGAAATTATTTTAGATTTTTTGCCCACCTTTGGAGTTACATCGTGGCAAGGTAAATACACCCCAATCCTCTACCAAAGTGATCTTGCCCTTTAAAAAGATTGCTAGAGTACAGTAGTTGTACTGTAGTTCCATTTGGCAAAGCAGACAGGTACTGTGAGAGTACTTTGGTGAGCAAGTGGGTAGTCCTTATGGTCCCAACCTAAGCTGTTGGGTATGGAAGTTTGTGGAAGATATACAACAATGTAATACCCAATAATCATTCTGTAGTGGTGGTGATAAGCCTGTGGTATTACTTCCCTACTCTTTAGACTTTGCTCTGTTGTTTGTTTATATCCTTATGAAATCATTTCTTGATCCTCTGATCATCTGCCTTGGAGGCCTTTCATGGTCTTGTCTACCCATGTCTTTTTGATGAACACACGCACGCACGCACGCACGCACGCACGCACGCACGCACGCACGCACGCACGCACGCACGCACGCACGCACGCACGCACGCACGCACGCACGCACGCACGCACGCACGCACGCACGCACGCACGCACGCACGCACGCACGCACACACACACACACACACACACACACACACACACACACACACACACACACACACACACACACACACAATCTTCAGATCAAAGGGTCTGTCTGCCTCTTAAAACTCAAGTGGTTCAATTTCATCTGGAGTCAGACACCCTGAGCAGCCTAAGTGAACGGTCTGATGATATTTCCACTGCAATGACTGCTAGAGAGGAGAGGAGACCCATTGAAAGAGAGAGTCACAACACTCTTTGATCTCGCTGCGACGCAATCGTGTGGTTTAAGTATTGCGCGTGCTTCATCAAAACTTATTATTATGAGGATTCTATGTTTGGAACTACACAGTAGGGGAGTGGTCGCCTGCATGGAACACGTTACTGCTGAATGCTTCTTGTTGTTGTTATCTCTGAGCACACCTAAACACATTCCTGCGAGTGTCGTAACTCTCTCTCTCGATAGCTCTGGAGGAAAGGAGTGAAGACTAGCCTCTCTATTTCTCTCTTTCCCTCTCCTCTGCGTTGTTGTTCATTTGGTTATTTGTCGACCGTTCCGCCTCCGCCTTTCATGTTCAAGCACATTTATATGACTGCAGTTTCCATGGGAAAGAGATACATTTTGGCGTGTGTGTGTGTGTGTGTGTGTGTGTGTGTGTGTGTGTGTGTGTGTGTGTGTGTGTGTGTGTGTGTGTGTGTGTGTGTGTGTGTGTGTGTGTGTGTGTGTGTGTGTGTGTGTGTGTGTGTGTGTTGTGTGCTCGCGCGCGTGCGTGCATGTGTGGGTAGAACAGGATGCTTGCTAAGTGCTCTTAGAGCCGTTTCACACTCGGGTCCCGGGTGCGCACTCCAGACCGCTTGGCTAGTGTGAATGTTGCGAATCGTCTCCAGAAACGGGTAACCGTTCCGTTCCCGAAACCACCTCCGGAGGCAGTTTCGGATCCGGATCATGCGTTTTCGGGTACGGTACGCTGCAATGTGAAAGCAAGCGTACCATTAGACGGAAGTGGCCTGCTATTTGGAATAGGTGACGGTATATAAACTCGACAAAAACAGCCAACAAAAACACAGCTCTTCTAGCCGGTGCTACTGAATGAATGAAAACGCCCCAGAATGCATTGCGCACTTAAGGTGGGCAGGTGCATATTACTCTTAAGGTGGAACATAACAATTGAAATAATAATCAACTTATATGAGCCTTTCTAACAATTTTACTCATTCAATTCTGAACCGATTCTTAAAATTAAAAATTCTATATTAGCTGTGAAGGGCCTTCTTTCATGTCTATCAGTCATGAAACATTGGCGGGTCTCCATCGCGCATTTCAGGTGCGCGAGCAGCGCATATAGTATATCTTGTGGGTATCTTGTGGAGTTTCAGCTACTGTGCATCCCAGAAATATATAGCTTATAAGGCTTTGTAATTTGAAATTTGTAAGTAAATATGGTAACTCATTTAGATGTAGGCCTACGTAGGTTTATAGTTTCCCAAGGACTATAGCCGTTTCACTCATGATGCAATTTCTCTTTCATAACAGATACATACATGTGCCAGATAATCCCCACACCAAGAGAGTCAAAAAAGAAAAGACGTTGGATTGATGTACTTTATTTAGACATGAGACATGAGAAACAGTACATGGAAGTACAATTCACAATACAAGGTTTCAGTCATTCAGTCGGACTTCACTGTATAGGCTACTATAGTTGCCTTTTCATAAATGATATATTTTTGTACTTAAGCTGTCGTGAAAGTTTATAATATTTAGAGAAATTTAAAGTTTCAAATACAAAAGTATTAGTAGTTGTGAAGGTTAGCAAACTGGACATTTAGACTGAATGTTTCCTGTATCCTCATCTTGCGCTAATGCACACAAGTGTTTCACCAGGTTTTATTTGTGTTGTTTCTCATAAGCGTACTGTACATCCGTTGTCCGTCAACAACACAGCATTCTGTGCATTGACGCGCTGAGCGCTCAGTGCGTCGTTGATTCACTCCCCAGCCGCAACCCTATATTTATGCGAGCCCAGCAAAAACATTGTCGCATAGTTGATGACGTCTGTGTCCACAGAAGAAACACTATGTGCATGCCGCCACCTATAGGATCGGGGGTATACATGCAAGTGTTCTCTGGTGCGATTGGATCTTGGGCAGTGTGAATGCTGGCCAGCCAAGCGTACTCGGGACCGGTTTGATTCAAACGAACCCAGTCTGAAACCGCCCTTAATGATGGATCTTGTGACTTATGACCTACTGTATATGGTTTGCAGTGCCCCCTCTTTTCTTTTCTTCTCTCTCTCTATCTCTCTATTTCTCTCTCTCTCTCTCTCTCTCTCTCTCTCTCTCTCTCTCTCTCTCTCTCCTTGGAGTTAAGCAATGTGAATCATGACAATCGTCAGTGTCGGGCAGAAATCATGTATCGGATAGAGAGAGAGGACTTTTGTCCAACCCAGCAACAGCAACCAATGCCCGACAGTGAGATTCTCTCAGTGGTGTAAAGTAACTAAGTACATTTATTCAAGTACTGTACTTAAGTACAATTTTTAGGTACTTTTACTTTACTGGAGTATTTCCAATTGTCTATACTTTTACTTCTACTCCACTACATCTCGGAGGCAAATATTGTACTTTTACTCCACTACAATTATTTGAAAAAGTTACTAATTACTTTGCAGAGAAATTATTACATTATAAAACATACATTAACCACTTTAGCCTTATTTTATACCTAATTGCTCCCGATGAGCAGGTTGGTGCCTTGCATGGTTTCCTCTGCCATCGGTGTATGAATGTGTGTGTGAATGGGTGAATGTAATGCACAATCTATGTAAAGCGCTTTGGATAAAAGCGTTATATAAATGCACCATTTACCATTTTACCATTTACCTAGGTTATTTGAAAATAGCCGATCTACAAGCTCACAACGCATCGCATCGCGACGCGTTGTGAGCTTGTAGATCTGCTATTTTCAAACATTTTTGTAGTTTTACTTTTGGTACTTTAAGTACATTTTGAGACCAATACTTTGGTACTTTTACTCAAATCCGGACTTTTACTTGTAACAGAGTACTTCTACATTGCAGTATTGATACTTTTACTTAAGTGAAACATTTGATTACTTTTTCCACCACTGTCTTCTCTCCACTGCCCTTCCCTTCTCATTATCTCTCAATCTTGCTCTCTCTCTCTCTCTACCTTTCACACACACACACTAGAGATGCGCGGATCGCGGTTTTAGCCTCGGTTGCCGCAGTTAACCGCAGTTTGGGTGGATTCGGGTCAATCAAATATAATTATTAATTAATATCGGATAAACCACGGGTGAAACATCTAATATATCTATCCATAAAATAGCGAAATCTCTGCGTGCTTGTGTCTGTGTGAGTGTGTAGAGCAGCCTCTGTGCGATGCGATCTCAAAATGCATTGATTTAGCCTATGGAATGTCGGTGCATCTTTTTTCTTTTTTTCAAACCGGTGCTTGATTGATTGATTGATTGATTGAAATTTTTATTAGGCAAAAGAATGTAAAACAACACAGTTACATTTATAATGCTTTTGTCTAAAAGGTCCGGCCAAAAAAGTCCTTGCGGACTTGTTTCCGTTGGGGTCCTTGAGTTAATTTCTGCGCTGGCAGCAGAGCAGTGCGCTCTGTATGTTGGATGCCGCATGTATGTTGGATGCCTGTATGTTGGATGCCGCACAGAGTGTCTGTATGTTCAGCGCAGCAGAGCATGTGCGCTCATATTCAGCGCAGCACCGGTTTAAAAAAAAAGAAAAAAGACGCACGGACATTCCATAGGCTAAATCAATGCATTTTGTGATCGCATCGCACAACTAACGGGGAATACCAGAAAATAATAATATTTTGACATACGGGAAAAACGGTTGGTGCGGATATTTAAATTGGCTAATATAATTATTGCGGTTGGATAACGGGCAGATAATTAATTTGTACATGCGGATTCGGATGACGTGAGAGGCCATCCGCACATCTCTAACACACACACACACGCACACACACCTGCAGCTGTCACTTGTCAGTATAAATCCTCCCAACAAACAAGCATTTCCTGTCATCACTTTGCCATTCCCACTCTACATACTGTGTCAAATCAGCACTACAGCACTATCCAACTGTCCCAGGAGTTAATATTTGGAATTAATAACTTTCTTCTCTCTCTCTTTGTTTTTCAGACCATCAGACAGCACGCATACTGAACTGCCGTCCGGATAATGAAAGAGGTAGGCATTCCACCTTTTCTCTTACAGACTGTCTGTTTTTAGTAAAAAACATAAAACACAGTAGCTGACTGTAGTTCACAAACACTGTAAAATCCTCTACTGTAGCCAGCGCTGTATGAAATCAAACAGCTGTCAAAACTTACATCACATACAGTATGAATAAACCATAACGCTGGCCTTTGTCCAATGTTATAAAAAGCGCGCCGCTTCTGTTTTTGCCTCCAGGCAACAGGGTTTAGTAGATGCAGAAGTAAATATGTGTGTGTGTGTGTGTGTGTGTGTGTGTGTGTGTGTGTGTGTGTGTGTGTGTGTGTGTGTGTGTGTGTGTGTGTGTGTGTGTGTGTGTGTGTGTGTGTGTGTGTGTGTGTGTGTGCGTGCGTGCGTGCGTGCGTGCGTGCGTGCGTGCGTGCGTGCGTGCGTGCGTGCGTGCGTGCGTGCGTGCGTGTGTGAACTCCACTTGAACCATGAGCAATCATGGATGATGGATTCACAACCTTGGCCGGGGCCTTCCGCGACACATGATTGGATGGATGGAGGGATGGAGGGATGGAGGGAGGGAGGGAGGCAGGGACAAAAATCACAGACAAATGTGGGAGTGGTTACGTGGAAAGATGGTTGGATGGCTAGATGAACAGAATGTATGGTTCAATGAATGATTGCGAGGACAGGTGAAGGAATGGATGGATAAGTGGATGGACGGATGGACGGATGGATGGAACAGTGGGGGAAACGGCGTGGCACCGGTCGGAGGTCGGTGATACGAGGGGGACGGCTGATTGCACAGATGCATTATGGGACCACACAGGTGGCGGAGTGAGTGATTGAAGCTGAGGGTCACAGTGAACTTGGGATTTTCTTTTTAATGGTTTACTGGATTTTAGCTTAGATAGATGACGCTGTTATTGTAACCAGCAAAAGAAGCCTTTATAAAACTTCAATAATCAATGTCCAAACAAAGGACGCCAGGTTGGAG
Organism: Gymnoscopelus braueri; assembly: GCF_963280865.1. Lineage (NCBI taxonomy): Eukaryota > Metazoa > Chordata > Actinopteri > Myctophiformes > Myctophidae > Gymnoscopelus > Gymnoscopelus braueri. The sequence goes on from NC_137606.1 coordinate 43,424,226, forward strand.
GAGGTTAATAACCTGTGACCACTTACCCTGTCCCCCTGCCCTCTGTTAAGCCCCTGGCAGGCCAGTATGGGGCTGCGTAATGGATGCCCTTCCTCCATCAGATTAGACTGCACATTACGTGTAACTGTGTGGCCAGAGTAATGACAGCACATTACACTATCAGACAATAATGGACCCGCCACATTCTATTATCAGGAAGTAAAGCCCTGGCCGTTCATCCGTGCTTGTCTTGCTTTGGGATTCAAACAAGCGAACTCGACCGTAATGGGCCTCCCTGGATGATAAGGGCAGGGGATGCGTCCTCTTTATGGAACGCAAGTGAGGTGCGCTTCAATAATGGAGATGCTAATGGAGATAAATCGTGGTTGATACAAAGATACTTTTCTTTTAAACCTTTTCATGTCCAGGGAAGGCTTTGCTGTTTTGCAAAACCACAGTCTTGGTCTACTGTTGGTCACTGGGAGCTGCCCAGTACAACCACAGTCTTGTATTGTTGGTCATTGGGAGCTGACCAGTGCAACCACAGTCTTCTACTGTTATTCACTGGGTGTTGTTGCCCAGTACAACCACAGTCTTCTACTGTTATTCACTGGGTGTTGTTGCCCAGTATAGTCTTCTACTGTTATTCACTGGGTGTTGCTGCCCAGCATAACCACAGTATTCTACTGTTATTCACTGGGTGTTGCCCAGTACAACCACAGTCTTCCAGTGTTGGTCACTGGGACCTGCCCAGTACAAGCACAGTCATCTGTTATTAGTCACTGTTATTGGACACTGGCCTAGTAGTTCACTTTTTCTAAGACACACCTCAAGTCCTCCTAATCATTTCAGCCAAAATAACTACATAGATGTTGTCTTTGGAGAACCGCTGGTCCAACCGACTTCCCACGCCGTACGTCACTCCCTCGGGTCCTTGCCGTTACGCAGGCCGAGTTTGAAGTCGACTGGTCGGGCGGTTCTCAAGATACGCTGGTGACACACATGCACGCATATTACGTATGTATACACATATATTTCGCACGTTTATGGTAGGATGATAATATCATAATTATGATCGTAACATTTTATCCAGACTGGCAGAGTTGCTGCTTGTGACTTCTGGAAACTTTACTTGGAGAGTGCGACAAAGTGTATCTATCTATTAAAGCACAAGGCTCTCCCATCGATTTCCAATAGTGTCTTTTCACTTCCTTAACCCATTAAGACCGGGAACGCATCTGTGTCATTTTTATTTCTTTGACTATCAGTTTTTTTTTAATAATATCAGTGGTTCTCAAACTTTTTCATGTCAAGGACCCCCAAAATGAAATGTATTTGGCCGCAGACCCCATCTCAAAATATTTAGTTTCAGGGACCCCCAGAAGCAAAGATTTGAGTTACAAATGTTCGCTTTAAAAATCTATAAAAGATTTGCACACATGTTCAAGTTTTTTTCAAAAAATAGCAGATCTACAAGCTCATAGCGCGGCACTTGGTGCCACGCTATGGGCTTGTATGTCTGCTATTTTTGAATAGCATAAAATCATGGTTATAGCTATAAAATCTAAAATGACGCAGATGCGTTCCCGGATCGAGTGGGTTAAGGCGGCAGCGTATGCTCTAATAGGCTGCCGTTAGCTCCTAAAGGTTACTCCATGCTGATGCATAGCAGCCTCGCCCTGCCGCACAGCTAGACACAGTGCCACTGGCTATAATGAACGGCAAGCCATTCGACCGATACAAAATGGCTGACTGCGAGGTGGTGTTGTGTGTGTGTGTGTGTGTGCATGTGTGTGTGTGAGTGTGTCTCTCTTTTCTTTTTGAAACACAGCCTCATGTTCTCCCACCTCTTTCCCACCATGCTGTTCTCTCTTCATCTCTCTCTCTCCATCAGCTAATAATAGCTTGAGTGCACCAGCCCTTTATACGAGCGATAAAAATAATGGACTGCGGAGATAGTTGGAGAGTGCTTAAAGTGTGTGAGAGTAAGAGTGTGTGCTGTCCTGTGTTGCTTTATTGGGATGTGTGTGTGTGTGTGTGTGTGTGTGTGTGTGTGTGTGTGTGTGTGTGTGTGTGTGTGTGTGTGTGTGTGTGTGTGTGTGTGTGTGTGTGTGTGTGTGTGTGTGTGTGTGTGTGTGTGTGTGTGTGTGTGTGTGTGCCTCTAGAAACCTTATATCCAAAACCGTTCCCTGAAAAACTTTTCAGAAATTAAAAAAAAAAGAACCTATGTGTTCCAGTGGATCCATAGTTATAATTTAGTCTCAAGCTCTTCTTAAAACTTTTCATTGGTTAAAACTCATTGACAGGCTCAACCATTTTCAACCTGCTGTCCATATTTTGGGCATGTCATTATAGGTGAATTGATATTTCTAAAATAGCAATAAACTCTACAAGCTCACATCACATCATATTGTGACATGTTGTGAGCTTCTAGATCAGCTATTTTAGCTACTTTCGCGCAACAATGTGCAAAATAAGGCATTTATGACGAAAAACATATTGAGATACAGCATAAGGTTTCTGCTCAACAGTGACGATATGGATGGATATGTGTATATTCTGTTGGCATATTCAACGGTGTGTGATCTGTGCACTGTATTTGTATGTTTGTGTTTGTGTTTGTGTTTGTGTTTGTGTGCGTGCGTGCGTGCATGTTTTCCCATTCCCATTAACTCTTTCATTGCCACACTTATTTCAGACTGTGTCGTCCCAGTGCCACGAAAAATTTGCATTTTTCCTCCTTTTACTTTTTAACAATGAAGTGAATGGAGCAGCAATTTTTTGGATAGCGTTATCTCCTAGTTCCTTTGAGATAAAAAAAAAAAAAACAAGATAAAAAAATATATATATATTATTATTATTATTATTTATTTTTTAATTAAAAAATTATAATAATTTCGTCATTTCCGTCCGTGGCCATGAGAGCCATAGTAGCATCGGACGGGAATTCCCGTTTTTGGCAATAAAAGAGTTAAAAAAGCTCACAGTCGGAGACAGAGGGGGCACATATACTGCTGCTACATTTACAACTATAATTCGTTGCTGTCGGGTGGAAACCTTGTATCTTCAATACCGTTCCTTTTTTATTATTTTTAAAACATGTTTAAATAGTGAAAATAGCCGATCTACAAGCTCACAACGCGTCTCATCGTGAGCTTTTAGATCTGCTAGTTTCCCTACTTTTGTGTGACACTCTTGTATGGTGAAGTAGAGCATTCATATATGGAAAAAACGTAAAAAGTTGAAATATGGAGATACAAGGTTTCTGCCCGACAACAACTTTATAATAAGAGGGCTTTACAGTATAGCTCCGCTCTACAGTGAGGGGAAAAAGCAAACTTTCGCAGGATGTGACTCACCGTTTTATGGAGTGAAGTCATTGACATTTAATGTGCAACTGTACAATAATCTTCCGTTAAGTGGTTTCTTGAGCATTGTCATCATCGCAAAGCCGCGGGGAGGATGAAAGTGTTGGTCTGTCCGTCCAACACAAACAAGATATCAACTATTGGCTGGTTTGCCGTACGTGGAATTTGCTGTGTATCTTCGTGCTCCATAGAGCAGTGTTTTTCAACCTTTTCTTATTTCAAGGACCCCCGTTTTTGATACGATTTTCATCTCTGTCTCTGACCTCAGAGTCAATTTAACAATTGAGAGTGTACAAATGTAACCAAATGGACCCTTGTGGGTCCATTTGGTTACATTTCTATACTTGGACTTGAAGTACTGTAAGGGTCCATTTGTTTCCTAACTAGCAATCATTTAGCTGGGGACCCCTTGGAACCCCCTCAAGGACCCCTGGGGGCCCGGACCTCACGTTGAGAACCAGTGCCGTAGAGGATAACACTTACTGATTTTGATGAAGACACCCAGTAGGCGGTCAGCATCAGGAAAAACAGCTTGGAGTGCCAGTGTGGTATTGTACCCTATACCAAGATTAGCATTTCATAAACACTGGTCGTGTGTTACCGTTCAAACATGATCAAAACAAGAAGTGATAGGTAGTATTAGAGTCTGAGTTTTGCATGATTTGATTGACTGACTGACCCAAAACAAGACAATGAGTGGTGCAACTTTGCACCTTGTACCCAGAAGTTTAAAATAACTTGCATGCATAAAACCGCTTGTGGCCGCTTCCTAGATCTGAAAATAGCCGCTGTACAAGCTCACAACACGTCCACTACCTATCAGGGCCATGTTAATGTCAGAATGCGCCCTAGGCAACGGACAGTTTTCGGTTTGCGGTTATTGCACGGATTGTGGCCGTTTTTGGGCGTTTCTTTGTTATTTTATTTCGGTTTTAGGGTTAGGGTTAGGGTTAGGTTAGGCTTATGTTATTTAATTAATATTTTTTTTTTTTTTTTTGTTCATGGGTGCATTTTTCGCCCCTCCCCCCCCCGACAAGACATAGGCATTTGCCTACATTGCCTGTGCTTAAACACGGCCCTGCTACCTATTGGGTCTCTAAATCGGCTATTTTTGGCTTGCAATACTGTTGTACGACTAAGCATAAATCAAGTCTCGTTAATGCATACAAGCCATATTCATCCCCCACAAGCATGTACTGTATGTACCGGTATGTGTGCATAAATGAATCCCTGCACTATACCTGCACCCAGTGATCTTGGTACATAGAAATTGATCTATTGAAGATTCTGACTTCAGAATCAGAATCAGTTTTATTGTCACATCACAGGTTTACAAGGTAAAAAAAGTGGGTGAAATTCATCACCCACTTTGTGTAAAACTTTCAAATGTACATATTTTTTGTTTTGATTGTATTGCTGTATTGTTGTATTGTGCTTTCTGCTTTGGCAATGTAAACGTATGTTTTCTCATGCCAATAAAGCCCATTGAATTGAATTGAAATGACACTGGCCATCAAACTGTCATTACGTCATTAAGTCATTATGTATGAAAGCTGTTGATACAGGCTAATGTTGTTTTTGACAGTGGCACATTAGTAACAGTTTCAGATAAACGGTGTGGCTGAACCATTACCATTGTATGTCTATGATGTTAATCCCATAGGCATCTTGCCTGACTTTGAGACCACGGCTATTAGTCATGTTTATCTAAAGTGCAACATGTGTTTAATTGGGCTATAGCGTCTTCTGTCAACATCTGTTGACATGGCACCATATAGAGAATTTGAAATGCTACAGCAGCTGCAGTGGGGATTCTAAAAAGCTTTTAATTAAATGAGATACAAACAGAGGATCCGGTCACTTAAATTTACAAAGGAGGAAACAGCCTTTATTATAACGAGGCAAACGCCAACATGTTTTGTCCTCCGGACTAAGGCTCATGACATGATTTTATTGTATTTTTGGCATACTTATTTTTGTAATATGGCTTTTAGGCTTTGAAAACAGAAATAAGATAGGGCAGATATGACACATATATATACAAAGAAAAAGGCTGACAATGACCAGTGCCAATAATCAAAATAAATAATGTACTATGGCCAAAATAGGCTATATTTACATCTACAAGTTCACAACGTGTCGCAATGTAGATCTGCTATTTCTGCTTTTTTTAATGTTTGAACATGTAGATGAATTCATAAAAATGAATGAAACCAATACGATTAGGCAAAAACAATTGTGATTATCTCAAATAATTGTGATCAGGCCATTACATAATAATTGTGACAGCGCTACTCAGGAGGACCAGACCTGAGAACCAGTAAACATGGGAACAGTAGAACAGAGTGCATCTGATACAGGTCACCTTGGTTTTTATTCCTTGTGCATTGATTGACTGTCATCGTAGCTGTTTCCGTCCATGCTTCTGTGAGGTCAGTTCAACCACAGATAAACAGGATCCTCCTGTTTCCTCACCTCCTCTCATTCTCCGACTGTTGTAAAGCTGCAACTATCGATTATTTTCTTAGCGATTATTCTATCAATTAATAATAATTGAGAAACGTGTTTTTAAAATATAATTTACTTTTTTATATATCAACGAATATAAACCACTGAAGCATTATTTTGTACTTGTTTAAAATAAGTATAAAAGTAGTTAAAATAGCAAGCTACAGTATCATGTTGTGAGCTTGTTTTTTTTAAGTCAATGTTTTTCCCTCTATTGACAAAAATAGGGATTGATTATGAATCAATAATTTTAATTAACAAGAATTAACAAGAATTGTATAAATTAGTATGCTCTTGTTATTGATTATCAATTATTTTTTGTAATCAATTAAATAATTAGTTTGAATTAACTGTTGCACTATGTTGTCAGCCTTTCCATAGCGGTGTATACAAACATCAAACATCGGTCTAATAATCGCTTCCAAGTGGATCTCTGACATCATGTGGCCGTATGACGTCAGTACTCACCAATATTTGGGCAACGTTTCAGCCTACTCAATGTTCCATTGATCTGCAGTATTAAATTACTCTTGTTGCTAGTAGGCCAAGGCAGTAAAGCCCATCAGCACAATGAGTGGCAACCTGTTGGCCAAAAAGTCAAGCTGTGTAATCACGCACACTCAACTATACAATACTCAGGGCTATACAATACTCAGTGCACGTATTGTGGGCCTATTGTTGTGAATACATGTGAGTGTGATGTGTGGATGGTGCTCAGGGTCTCACTTCATCAAAGCAGTGGATAATGAATAGCAGCTGATGAGCGACTGCCTTCTGAATAGAGGTGGTGGAGTTAAGTGGAGACACATGGTGCAAATTCTTGCAGTGCAGTTACAAGGCTTAGAATTTGTGAACAAAATGGTTTTTATATTGAAGTCATTTTTTTTAAGGACACTGGTTCTCAACCTGTGGGCCACGAGGATATTGCAAGTGGGCCCAAATAGATTTTCAAGTGGGCCCTGATCCAGGAAAGTTTGCGAACCAGCGCTTTAGGACATGGCGTCTCAGAGGTGAGCTGACTGGAAGAGGATCTGTCTGTGTGTATGTCTGTGTGCCCGGAGCTAATCTCTGCACGCCAGGTAGTTTACCGGTAAATGTCTCCCAAAATTGTACTTGAGTGCAGTACTTGAGTCAGAGTAAATGTACTTACTTTCTGCCACTGCCTTACTGTATGGTAGAATCATGAAAGGGGAGCGAATTGCCTTCGCTGCCAACTCTGTTTGCCACTGGTGGGCGTGTTGCTAAAATGCAAGCTGTGCGTAAATGTTTAATCCCCATAGAGGCAACCAACAATCTGCAACACCTTTCACCGTGCTTTATTTCAATTTCCTCTGTGCCAGTTCAGAACGATTGTTAGTGCTCCTGGTGGATTTAAAACTATAAACAGCTTGTCATGTGAAACGGAAGAATGGTACTTTGTTGACAGATGGTAACCGGCGGCAGCTGAAGGTATAATTGTGGGTATTTTTCATACCGGCTCCTGTACAGTTAACTTAATGCTGGCACACAGAAACACCTAAATGAAACATACCCACATTATGTTCTTACCTTCAGCTGCAGTTTATCCATCTGTGAATAATAATATCCATGATAAGTGTTGTCTCCTTTCTTTTTCCCCCCTCTTTTTCTTTTGCCTTTCACCCCTTTTCCTCCCCAAGTTAGTCGTTATGCCAATTAATTCCTCCTCACACACCTGTGTTGTCACTGCTGTTGTATCTTACTGACTCACCTGCCAGTGAGGAGCCCCCACCGGGGGGGGGACATAAGAGCCTCCTTCCTACTCCTCCCACCCAACACTCCCTGCTGACAGGCCCGTTGGAGTACGTGGCGGGACAAATATTAACTTCCCCGCCCGGCTTCCCTCCCCCGCGCGGGCCAATTGTGTTCGTGTAGACGCTCGACAAAGGATTCACTACTAATAACTCTGCCACCTAAGAGCCAGTTTCGTTTCCTTTCTGACAGTCTCAAGTGTTGTCACTGATGAAACATTTGCTACATGGTTGCTACCTTGTCACGTTCAACCTTATTGGCCGAAACCTAGCGAAAAACGCTTCTCCTTTGCATAAAGTTGAGATGATCTCAACTTTATCATTCCCACAATCCTTTGCGTGGGATTAACGCCTGCTTCCATGGAATTGTGGACCAACTGACTATATAGGACCAAATCATGTTTAACAATAAAAACATTCTTAGACTGGGGTCCCATGCACATCAAATGTAGGGTCCTCTAAATTAAACAGGTTGAGAATCGCTGCTGTAAGACATTGATGTGAAGTGATGTCTTCAGGCCATATGGGCTCTATTCCCCACAGCCACAGAGGAACTGTCAGGAAGTTTGATGGTAGAGGCGCCTCATTTCGTTCAGTTTCCGCAGCCCCTCATGCCTGAATGTGTTTGTTCTACAACGCTACCAGCGGAATAACTTGCTGTTATCGGGCTGCAGCTGATGCTCTTATTCAGAATGACTTGGCGTGCAGAGAGCCGGTACGGGGATTCACAGCTTTGCTCAAGTACACACTTTGATGGCGGTGATGTCTAGTGTAAGGATTTGATGTGGGACCGTTTCTTTAACCTCTTAAGAGCCCTGTACCGCCACTGTCAGGCATAAATGTTCCATCTCCAATCGTAATCCTTTTTTTTTCATAAATGAATGTGTAGTTTTATACTTAATCATATTACAGTCGCTCAAAAGTAGGGCAAATATATGTATGCAACTGTAACATAACTTGAAATAATAGATGTATAAAGGACTCTGACCTCTAATGACACGGGTGACATGGGTTATTGTACTGATTATTGTACTGATTGCACTGTGAACACTGTCACTTTTCTTTCTTATTGCACTGATTGAAATGGACACTTTAATTGTTTTGCGGCGGGATACGTGAGGGCACTGTAACCTTGTGTTGTTGTTTTTCTGCATAGTGCGGGATAGTTGTATAGATGTATACTATTGTATACTGTCTATTCTGTATTGATGGTGCTTCTTATTGTTTTTCTTGCCTTTATATTGCTGTATATGACAGTATTTTCCTTACTCTGTACCTGTAACACTGTAATGGTCCTTACACACCAGGGCGAATTCTTCATGCGAATAAATACGTTTTTTTTTAAACCTTATAAAGTCAATGCAAGCGTCCACATCAGTTTCGCGAAGCGAAAAAGCGTCTTTTAATTATTCGGAACGAGTCCGAATTTTGCGTATATTCGCATATTCGCCGGTGTGTAAGGACCTTAACTCTTTAACTGCTGTGCTGCCTTGGCACTGGGCGACTTCAATTCCCCCGCGAGATCAATAAAGGTATCCATCTATCTAGATCTAGCCGATCTCACAACATGTCAGAATGTGCTGCGTTGTGAGCTTATAGATACACAGGTTATTTTTGCCATTTCCTGAAAAGTAAAGATTTTGGACATTGGTCTTCCTGACAGTGACAATACACTTTGTTGTATGATGAATGTAATGTGGTGCTTTGTGAGCTTGTACATCAGACATGTTCTAGATCTATTTTTTTTTGCCTGTAATGATGTGCCTAAAAAAGGGAAGGACGCCAGGTTGAAAGTGGTTAACAGGCTTCTCTTCCATCCAAAATCATGTGAGGCACATTACAAAAGAACATACAGTACCTCACTCAGCTCTAAGCTCCTCACGCAGGTGATTCCAAAGGGCCCTACAGATAACGGACAGGATAGACCATATCTTCACCCACGCAAAGAATCAATGATAAATGGTGGACATGCATAGTTGAAATTATTTTCTGCAAATAAATAGCAGACTTGAAGACTTGAAGACATTGTAAATGTGTGAACAGTAAGTCTTGTATATCCATGTTCTTTATCAGTAGTCTTGCGTTAATTATTTTAATATTGGGTTGACAGAAGCTTTGATCTCACCACTTTAGTACATACATAGTACCAACTTATACTATTTAAAAACAACCTTAAAAGTGGGGGATATTTAGTGGACACTAAGGGGGCTCATCCACATGATGTTGTATGCTACAGCATCGTTACTTATTAAAATATACCAAACCTAAAGAGCTTTATTTTCCCTCTAAAAGTTGAAGAGTGATTTCAAACATTCATTCAAACTTTTCATTTCAAGCAGATTTCCCTCTTTTTTTTTGGTCCTCTTCCTGCATCAGACATACAGTATCTGCACAACGTCTAGTACTCCACTTCCCTCCAATTAAGTGACTGAACAGATTCCAGTCGCCTTATTTTTGGTTCTGAAGTAACTTTGTTCTATGCTCTTTGAATGCTCTTCAAAGTGCTCGCATAGAGCTCACTACACTTGCCTATCTGCAGTAGCACATGTTAGCCCTGACAGATGGTACCGTAATGTGTGTTAATCCAAAGGGAGAACATGACTTGTTTCTGAAGTTGTGTCTTATAGTTGGTGTTTTGGTATCCCTGGTTGAAATCTCTGCCTGCCTCTGTCCTCTGCAGACTTGGTTTGCACAAGGGATGTGTGGGATCAGGGACATTTTATTAATTACTATGGTAAAACATTGGTCAAAGAGGCTGCTACAGAAGGACAGGTAATTAATGTGCACGCAAAAAAGTAAGAATGTTTTCTATCCACAATTAAAATCCAAAATGTAGTTAACCAAAACAGTGATTCCTTAGGGGAATTCACCTGAAGTAATTGTATTGAATTATTTTTGTATTATTATCTTCCTAATTAGCTCCTCCTATTTATATAAAGATAACAAAAACTTGAAAATGTCCGTCTGTCTGTTTGTCTAATATGCCAGATTTCTCCTCTCTATCCTCCCTGTCATCCATATACCCTTCTCTTAAAGAGAAGAAATCTCTTTCTTTATTGTCTCCGCCAGGCCGAAAGGCATGGCGAGAGAGTATGTTTTCGCCCCTGTCCGTCCGTCCGTCCGTCCGTCCGTCCGTCCGTCCGTCCTGTCTGTGTGTTAGCAGCTAATCTCTGGCACCGTTGGCCCGGTCGCTCCGAAACTGTGCACACACACTCCCTGGATGCCAATTCAGAACCTCTACCCCAATTTTTTCACATGGGCCTGTTATAGCGCCACCAGGAGGCCGATTTGTGCAAAACCCTTTTTTTTACATTACTCCTACAGATTTTATCCAAACGTCATGCAAATCGGTACACAGTATCTCTATAGTCATGTGATCAACACAAATCTGTCCGATTTCCCATATTCCATCCTCATTGCCTATGGTTGGCTTCCAAAGTTTGCAGGATTGGTCAGTTTTGAACAAAAAGCCTCAAACTATGCACGCAGCTTGCGATTTCCGTGAATTTTCACACGCACATTCCCACTAGGCCGAGGAAGAAATGCCACCCTTTTCACATTGGCCTGTTATAGCGCCACCAGCAGGTCTAATTTAGCAAAACACATTTTTTTGAACAAAATGCCTCAAATCATGAATGCAGTGTCTGATTGCCGTGAAAGACCTAAGAATAAATGGCACCCTTTTCACATTGGCCTATTATAGCGCCACCAGGAGGCCACAATAACGTACCTGACCTGGCGGAGACCTGTGCTCCGAGGAGCACTTTTTCTAGTTTTATTTATTTTTTGTTTTACTCCCTTTTCTACTCTCTGGTCTTGAAGGTCTGATGAATTATATCCCCCTGCTGTCCTGACTACCGAGACTAAAACAGTTCCTGATAAAGACAGTTAGGGTTCGTTAGGGTTGCCGGGCTCAGATATGTTAACCCATTAAGACCTAATATGAGGCCGATTCTACAGTTCTCAAACCTTTTCGTGCCAAGCACCCCCAAATCGATATATATTTGGCCAAGTACCCCCCATCTGAAAATGTTTTCTGCCAAGGATGCGCTGTGAGCTTGTATATCTGCTATTTTTGAGAACCACTGTTCTAAATCCTTAGTGTTTTCTTTGGTAGAAGGAGACTGGTTTAATCATCACTCCGGATTTTACTGCACAGATGAATAAGGCTGAGAAAGAGAACAATAAGAGAGACACACAGGAGAGAACGTTGTGTCAGGATTTGATCCTGTGCCTTAATCATTACGCCAGCCATGAACACATGACGGCGTTCCCTAAGTAGTCAGTCGAGACTTTGGTGGGTCCCAGCATGGCAAAAATTATTAGTAATATTTTTATGTGCTTGGGTCTTATGATGAGACGCTGGTTCCAGAGTTGGGGGGAAAAGTCCCCTTTTATTTGTGAGATTGATTAGCTTTGCCTGGCTTGGGTGGTGTCTAGAGCCCAGAGCACTGGAGCTAAAGCTCAGCCTCTCTTTGGTGGAAGCAGGGAGGGGGGGGGGGGGGGTTTAGACGTATTCAATTCCATTGGGGGGACATTTTGGGACGAAGAAAAAAGAAAAAGAGAAAACCTCCGACGAGCCGGAGGTTTTTCACGGGTGGAAAACGGAAAGCTCGTCCTAAAACACACTGCCCCATTTTTTTCGCGGACCGAGGCCGCCGGATTCGACCCGGGGCAAGGGTGTTTTAGGACGACAGTTCTTGTTATCCATTTCTGAATGGAGAGGTGCACGATGAGAGACATTTCCTTTTTGCCACACATCTACACTTCATGGAGTACATTATTTTGTACCGAATTAACCGAATGAAAGTAAGAAAAACTCGAAATAAAAGGTATATATATATATATATTTTTTTTAAAGTTAAGTATCCTTACCAAGCGATTCTCAGACTAGCGATCGATATATCGATACCAGTATTGATATGCACACCACTACCACACACTCCTCTTCTTTACACACAGAAAAATAAAAGATGCCAGCTGAAACCAAAACCATAGAATGTTAGTTCTTTAAAGAACCATTTATTTTAAAGCGTCTATAAAGAACCCAGTAACCATTTAAACCCTATATACTTAATCGACCAGTGTCTCTCCTTTTTCCCTCTACACCAAATCTCTTTGTCGAAAACAGCCGATCTACAAGCTCTGCTATTTTCAGCGAATGTTCACCTATTAAGACTAAGATTAAGACAAAATTCATTACATTAAATGGTTCTTTAGGAGGTGATGGTTCTTCATGGAACCATATAGCATTTTAGAGAAACGTTTTGGAACCATTATTTGTATGTGTGTACTAGGGAGCTTTTTACACAGTGGGGTGCAGCAGTCTTCATCAAGCAGCCACAATGGCCTCCTTAATCCCCATTTCACTAGACACCAACTTGTAGTGCTGTTTACTCTTTGACAGAATGATTGGGTGGCGGCCACGAAACACAGGTGGTTAGCTATTGAAGTGAGTGGTGGAACTTTACCTCGTGGTGTCTTCTGGGTATTCTGGACTTTCATTCACCAGCCACGGCGGATGGTCGATTCAGAGTTTATAAGACAACTTTGCTATGTCTCCTGCCAGATCGAGTACCCAGGAGTCAATAATGATGGTTGCTTACCTGCCAATGTGGCTTCCATGCCATGCCTTTTAAATATCTGCAGAAAGTGGAAGGCTGGTTTCATACTTCACCAGACATGTGTTTCCCTGGCCGGGCAGAAGCTAGTGATAATCATAAAAACAGAAAATAACTAGAAAAATAGCTCCTCGGAGCACAGGTCTCCGCCAGGTCAGGTAGATTATTGTGGCCTCCTGGTGGCGATATTATAGGCCAATGTGAAAAGGGTGCCATTCCTTCTTAGGCCTTTCACGGCAAGCAGGCACTGCATTCATCATTTGAGGCATTTTGTTCCAAAAATGTGTTTTGCTAAATTAGCTGGTGGCACTATAACAGGCCAATGTGAAAAGGGGGGCATTTATTCCTCCTTTGAAGCCAATTAGGATGGAAGATGTAACATTGGACAGATCCGTCAGGATCATATGACTATTATGAGATAATGTGTTAATTTTTTTGGCCGATTACAATTTTTCAAAATGTTTCATATGGTTTTATTTCAGAAATAAAATATATGTTATTTCTGAAATTGCTTTATTTGCGGCTATTTCACTATTTATCATCATGTTTTTTGTTTTTTTTATAGGGACAGGGTGGTGCCCTGGCCACAGAGTTAAGAATAAATGGATTGTTACTCTCTCTCCCTCTCTCTCTCTCTCTCTCTCTCTCTCTCTCTCTCTCTCTCTCTCTCTCTCTCTCTCTCTCTCTCTCTCTCTCTCTCTCTCTCTCTCTGTATGTGTTATGGTGCGTTCACACGGGCAGATTAAAAGATACATGCTACCATTCATTTTCAATGGAAACCAGCAACATGAAGATACAAAGATACATCCGACGTTTGTAGCTGTAGCTCTAGCGACAAAGATACAAAGCTACACATTCAAGTTGAGCTGGGTTCAACTTCCAGATACAAAGATACAAAACTACAACTGTAGCTCCGATGTCCGCATGTTTGATGACGTCAGCGACCGCGTTGAGCAACACAGATACAAAGCAACACAGCAACAAAGATGCAGTGTATTTTTGTATCTTTGTATCTTATAATCTGCCCGTGTGAACGCACCATTAGAGTGTCCTAATTGGGGACTAAATGTCTGAGCAATTATGTAAAGATGAGCATGAGCTCCCAAAACAAGCCAATTTTCTCATTTACGGTTGAGGCTTCTGGCTTTTTTAAATAATGAAAAGCTGTGTGTTTGATCGCGCGTGAATGTATACGAGGGCATGAATATGTGTATGTGTTTGCATCAAGGGGCCAGCCTGAGATTTTTACATATACGCCAATACGGAAGAGACAGTTCATATTGTAACGCGGGAACAACTGCCAGCCTATCCCCAGTATCTGTGTTGATGCCAGCCTATTGTGTGTATGTGCTGCTGAGTATAATGTGTCCTTATTGGCTCTCAGGCATCAGAGGTTCTGTTATATATTGGTTCAGCCCACCTGTTTGAGTCAGTTGTATTCCCGTTTCCAAAGTGTATAGACGTTCGAGTGAATTATCCTCCGCCTCTACTCGGGAGCCACGGACTGACAACCAAAGACTGTATTACAGTTATTGTGTGTTTATCAACGTACCTGTGCTGATGTCCTGTAAATCTGCCATTCCGCAAGTAAAGAAAGTACTGGATATCGTTGTTGTGGCATCATTACCCACTCGCCTCCACCATCAGAAATCCATGTGTGTGTCCACATAATAGAAAAGTAACATCGCCACAATATGAATGGCCTGTAGTTTTGCTGTTTTACCCCTGCGGGTGTCACAAATAATTAATTTTAACGCAAGCGGATGGGTTTTTGATAAACTTTAGACTAGATGTTCTTACCTTAAAAAAACATAATCATAAATACTATATGCCTCCAGTCGCTAGTTTAAAGTCTCCTTTCAATCATCATGATATGCGTTTTGGTAAACTATGGTCCCATTTATTTTAAAATTGACGATAAAGTAGGTTATGCTCTGGGAGGGGCGGGATGATTTGATTGACAAGCTACACAACCAATAGCATTCATTCCCCGCCCCCGCTTTTGATTGACAAGCTACCCAACCAATAATGGTCTGGTTTCATTCTGCAGGATATGACGCGATATGACGCAATATTGAAAGATGGCGGATTGCACACAGCTGAACAATCGGCTTCATTTACGGTCTGTAGAGTCTAGGGGCGTAACGCTGTCCATTCATTTTATACGGTTTGCATACGTGCATGTGTTTGCATACGTGCATGAATATGTGTACCTTACCTGCCAACGTGGCTTCCATGCCATGCCTTTTACATAACTGCAGAAAGTGGAAGGCTGGTTTCTTACTTCACCAGACATGTGTTTCCCTGGGAGGGCAGAAGCTAGTGATAATCACAAAAACAGAAAATAACTTGGAAAAACAAGCCAATGT
>NC_137606.1:43442339-43462339 GCF_963280865.1 Gymnoscopelus braueri
TTTTCTATTTCCCTCCCTGCACAGAGATTAATTAATTTCATGTAACCATACTTTTTTGTGAACAAAAGACACTTGTCCTCTCCCATTACCCGCAGTCCGTTTTAATTTTAGGGAAACGAGTCGAACGCAATCGGTAAGTAAAGTGACGTTGCGCTACTCTCCGCACACGGCCGCCAGTCGGGACGAACGGTGCATACATGGGGGGGCGGACGGCGCGGTCGGATGAAATGTCCTATAACAAGCACATAAGTTACATTTCTGGCATCTAACGCTCATTGATGCTTCAGTAGAATCCTACGAGCAAACGACCATGCTGATAGTCAAATAAATGTATCATGTTAATGTCTCCTCTGTCGTTTCCTCAACTTTGTGTTACACATGCACCGTTCGTCCCTCCCTGTCCGTAATGCGCCGAGCGGCGTAATGCGCCGTTGTCCCTCCCTGCCCTCCCCGGAAGTTTTGCTAGCTAGCACAAAAGCTAATGAATATTTTTCAATGGAACCTTCACTGAGAGTTAGCCCACATATTAGCCTAACAGACAAAATCCATTTACAATCGGCACCAAATAAACACAGCAGTACAAATGGAAAACACTCAAATAGGGTATTTTTTACTACAATGTGGAAATACACAAAAGTGGCTTCAACTCTGCCAATTTTGATCAGAACTGGGGAAAAAAATCGTCTTTGATGTTTTCGACCGAAGAAGAAGAGGGTGATGTGATGAATTTTAAGTGTAGCATGAAAAAAGTCCGACTTGCAACCGTCCCTCCGCGCCTTTCCTCCCGGTTTTCCCCTACTGTAGTCTAACCTGTAATTCCAAAACTGTTAGAGAAACCATTATTTCTACCACTCTTCCCAGATGGAATCTATGCTTGGCCAGGGGAGATACTGCACATATGCACTTCAGGCAGTACTACTGTAGGTGTCCTACCCGGCACCAGGGTTGACATTTCTCAATTGAAGTGCAGGAAGACCACCTCCAACAACTGTAGATGTACTAGTTATATTGTATTAACATACTCCATATATGCAGATTAAAATGTGGCTGATCTAGATCCAGTCTGGGTTTTCCCCACACATGCACATTGTTGAGGGGAGTTTACACAGAAACTATTTGTGTAAAAAATGACTTAATCACAGATTGTAATGTAAATCAGTCAGTACTTAAATCGACCTGTAAATCGGATTAAAATAAGGATTGCAACTTAAACTCTCTAGAGTGCTTGTGTCTCCCTCCCTCCATCCATCTCGGATAAGGTCCCCGGCATACACCATGATTCTCAATTTGTCATTGGTTAGCAATGTATCATGTAAAAATAACATTCTAACATGACCTATTTACAATGTCACTAAAATATAAATGTGTTCCATATTATAAAGTTATAAAGTTATGAAAAAGTTATATATTTTGACTGCTTGCCGTGCCTGGTAAACATATTCTTCTTTTGGGGATCAGATAACAAATAGCAAAAGGTATGTTGTGCTTGGTTACCTTATTTTACCATCATTGTATGGTAATAAAATAGCCCTGCTCTGCTCTTTCTATACCCCTGCATACATACTGCATGTGTGTGTAGAGTTCAAGCTGCAATCCGGACCTTATTTTAATGAATGAAACGTTATTTTACTCCCTACTCTTGCATTGAGACATTTAGACTCTGTTGTCGGGGTAGGTCACCCACTGGTACTGCCTGAAACTCATAAGCACGATATCTCCCCGGCCTCCCTGGGTTCGAATCACAGGCAGGACATGAAACTTTCCGACATATTTCAGCCAATGTCTATGGGAGTATAGTAAATCATACTGCAGTGTACACAGTAAGGGAGTAGGATCGATCTTTCCCTGGACTTTAGAGGGGAGTGGATGGATGGATGGATGGAGGGATAGACAGACAAATTACTGTACTTATAGATAGTTTAGACCACTGGTTCTCAGCTAGGCGTCCGGGGGACCCCCTGGGGTTATTGACGGGGTCGCAGGGGGGCCCCAGCTAAATAGATTGATAGCCGGGAACCAAATGGACACTTTGAGACTGCACAAATGGAACCAAACACACCCTTACGGAACCCTTAAGGTTCCATGTGTGCAGCCTCCGGGTTGGATTAACACTGAGGATATTACAATGTAGACTGGGGTCCCAGAGATATAAAAGCAACTGTATCGTGAAATAAAAAAGAGAATTCGAGAAGGATTTATGGATCAGCGGAAGTAAAAGCCAACAGTGTCCACAGGTATCAAAATTCACTCTGCAATCTCACTGTAATAGACCTTTGGGTGCAGCACTGAATGAGGGGCTTCATTACGCAGGCTTGACTGTATCACCATTCTCCTGCTGTTCTGCCGTTACTCTGTTAATTCGTCGCTCTGTCTAAAAGTAGAGGAACATCTTGGGAGCATGATGGTGGTATTATGGCCGTGTTGAGTCCCAACTAAAGCTCCACATTGTCCCCTTGGTTCAAGTAAAGTTGAATTGAATTTGAAACAGTGGTTTGGATGAGTTGCCTCCCACACATGATGCCTTTCTTAGCTGTAGATGTGTCACACAGACCCACAGTACTGTCTGGTCCTACTATAGAATATGTCCATCTCACAGTCTGGGAGACGGGCCCAGGGGAGGCTGTGTGTGTGTGTGTGTGTGTGTGTGTGTGTGTGTGTGTGTGTGTGTGTGTGTGTGTGTGTGTGTGTGTGTGTGTGTGTGTGTGTGTGTGTGTGTGTGTGTGTGTGTGTGTGTGTGTGTGTGTGTGTGTGTGTGTGTGTGTGTGTGAGTGAGTGAGAGTGAAATGTGTCTGTGGTCTTCCCATGTCAGGGCTCATGGCTTGAGTGATGTTACAGTAATGGTGTGTGTGTGTGTGTGTGTGTGTGTGTGTGTGTGTGTGTGTGTGTGTGTGTGTGTGTGTGTGTGTGTGTGTGTGTGTGTGTGTGTGTGTGTGTGTGTGTGTGTGTGTGTGTGTGTGTGTGTGTGTGTTCTCTTGCGTGTCTGTCAGATTTTCCGGGCTGAGTTATATGATTCCTATCTAACAGGGCAGGCTATGATTGTTGGCCAAGCAAGCGGCAGCCATGTCAGTCTGTTTGCCGTTTCTTTCTGCAGTTTTTCACCCATACAATCAAACAGTCTGTTACAAATCAAACTGTTTTTTTTCCAGTCAGCCAGAAAGCCAACCATTCAGGCACCAGTCAGTCAGTCAGTCAGTCAGTCAGTCAGTCAGTCAGTCAGTCAGTCAGATTGATGTACAGTAGGTTAATAATAATCCTCAGTGCTACTGTGTTTCTCTGTTTACCTGCTGATAGCTACTTTCTCTCAATTTATACAACCATGTTTCCCATTTAACACTGATAGCCCTTGATAACTCTAAAGACACACACACACACACACACACACACACACACACACACCACACACACACACACACACACACACAAGCGTGTGTGTGCACGCGCGTGTGTGCAGCGTGGGTTTGTGCCTACAGTATATGGAAATCAAGTGAATAAACACTCCTACGCTGATACACAAGATCACTCGCATAATAACTTGTGAGGGATTTCCTCCTCAGTGTCTATCATCTCTCTCGCTCTCTCTCTCTCTCTCTCTCTCTCTTTTCCACTGAGGGAGGAAGTAGGAACCATTACTTAAGCCTGGACCCTGAATGTGAGAGGGGATTAAAAAGGCAGCGCGCCGGAGCAGCAAATTGTCGTAATTCAAAAGAGGCTTGGGGGCGAGGGACCAAGGGTTATACGGTGTCAGTGCTTTTGGGTCATGGTGTGAAATGAAGCCGCCCACAAATTAATATTGTAACCAGTGTTCTTGTTTGTGCGTGGAGGTGTCTGGGGGGCTTAAGGGGACGAGGAGGAAAAAAAATACTTCTAAACAATTCAATATTTGATTTTTCTTTCCGTGGAAGGTTTTGACTGTTGATGGTGAATCATAGTTGGAGGAGAGAGAAGACAGTGGCTGCTCTGTTGAGAGCGTATTGGGAAAGAAACTACGACAGAACGGAGTGGATTGGTATGAGAGCTGGAGCCAAGAGGAGCAAGCTTGATGGAGATACAATAAGATGAGAGGTAGTCGACTGTTGGCTCACACAAATATT
The DNA here is from genome assembly GCF_963280865.1 of Gymnoscopelus braueri. NCBI lineage: Eukaryota > Metazoa > Chordata > Actinopteri > Myctophiformes > Myctophidae > Gymnoscopelus > Gymnoscopelus braueri. Next base: position 43,446,431 of record NC_137606.1, read on the forward strand.
AAATGTCTCTGCCTAACGGTCTGTAAATGCATAGAAGATAACGCAGATGTCCACCCTCCCACTTCAGTTTAGAGTTGCATAAGTAAGTCCTTGACTCCTACTGGAAACCAAATTCATCGAAGCCTATCTAGCTTGCTGCTTATAGTAGAAATGAAAATTCTATATTGTTACGTCCCCGTCTAGGGGGAAAAGGGATGCATTTGTATTTATAACTTAAAATATTTACATAAATGTATGAGACTTTAACGAAACCAAGTGACAGTAGAAATAAACATAATCATCCTAAACCTAACCTTGAGTTTAAACACTAACCTGACCAACAGAAATTAAAGTTACAACATAACCCTAATTATTCACGGCTCTAGTCTTAATCTAACAAAACATGATTCATACAAAAAACTAGGCTTCCGTGGCCCAGGGCTCTCATTATGTAACACAATGACTTAAGGAGTCGAAACACACCAACTTATGCTAATACAAAGAACAACACAGAGTGCATGTGTGGGTGGACAGCATTACTGCAAATGCTGCCAGAGACCACAAGTGTTTGAAGGTCTTAAGTAGTCTTCTCCAACCAATCACTGGAAGCAGATTGTTGTTGGTTTGTCTGGTTTGAGAGGGTAGAGCAGAGGATGTTCTGAGAGGTGACCTAAATGGGACAAGGATGACATTATTGGACAGGCGAGATTGTCACATACGTGTAGTACCAGGACTGTATTTGTGTCTTGGAATTGGAGGATAGCAGAGTAAAGGCATAAAATTGGGATGGGAGAAGAGAAATATAGAAAGAGAGAGGGGAGGCAGAGAGGAGAGTCTGGACGAGATGAACGGAATAGAAGCGGAGAGTGGTAAGGAGGGGGTAGAGGAGGAGAGGAAAGGAGGACAGGCGTGCCGGAGAGCGAGTTCACCCGATAAACAAGCGTAATGGGATCGGGCAGCCTCTGGACTGCAGACTGCAAAACCACCGGCAAAATATTGACCCATTTGACGGCTATTTGCCAGCTTTTGCTAGCTAGCGAGCAGCCGCAGGGGGGGTCACGCGTCTTTTGGAGTGCTCTCAACAACCCATCAAGGAGCGTTAGCACTGCGCCCTAGCAGCTGGGCCAGGCTGACCGGCCAGGCCCCTGCCAAAGGGAGAGGCCAGATGGGCAGGGAGGAGGGAACATTGCAACAATTAAATTAGTTCCCATTTTAGCAGTCAACTTCACTCTGCTCAGGGACCTTTCTAATGTATTAATGTTTTCAGCGTCACAAGGCTTGTTCCCATTCTAGACTCCCCATCTGAGCATGAATCCCCATTTGGTGTTGAGCGGTACATTTGCCTGCACTGCAAAGAGTGTGTTTGAACAGCGAAAGGCAATTTTCCTCGAGATCCAGACACAGAACAGCCCTATAAAGATATTGTGTCACCTATTTTAATAGAAATGTCAACATGATTAGTTGTTACAGTAAAGCCCCATCATGCAACATGTGGGCACTACATCATGCAACATGTGGGCACTACATCATGCAACATGTGGGCACTATAGTGATACAATGACTCTGTAAGTTACTGTAAGTGTCAAACCAGCCGGCTCTCCCTGTCCCTCTCTCACACACTCACACACACACACACACACACACACACACACACACACACACACACACACACACACACACACACACACACACACACACACACACACACACACACACACACACACACACACACACACACACACACACACACACACACACACACACTCAAAGGTGAGGTGAATATGTGTTGTTTAATATACAAGCTCACAACACATTGCGACACAACACAATGTGATCATATTTTCAGCAAAGGAATTTTGGGGCAACTAGAACACCCGTACTGAAGAATAATCCTTTCCGCAGAGCAGATCAGAGCAACTTTCGCTAGCACATAAAGTTGCTGAAAGTATGTTTTAGCAACAGTAGGCTAATGCATTCTCGACACCATAAACACAAGACACATGCTTGGGAAGATGGGCAGACTTTTTAATTCTGCAAATTTCAGTGACTATGTCTGGGTGACAACATTCAGAAATATATTTTATTTATTTATTTTGTAACACGTTTTTTCACCCAGTGCCAATTGCCTATTTAATCCTGGGCGCTACTCTCCCTCTGCCAGCCTAGGGAGAGCCCAGAACCGAGCTCATGCCTCCCTCAATGCATGAGGAGCTAGCAAGCCGCTTCTTATCACCTGACAGGGGGGAGTTTTCCCGGATGAACTTAGCATGTGGAAGGAACACGTTATTCCAACCAGTTCCTTTCCCCTCCATCAGGCGCCCCGGCTGACCAGGGGGAGACAACAGAAATAGAAATATTTTATGAGCTCAACAGACTTGACAGTTCTATACCATCCAGCTGTATGACAGAAAAAAAGAAATATCAGAAGATGGAGGGACTGAGGCCTAGTTTAATATGCAAAACAGTTTTACAGTGTCCCTGCTTCTTCTCCTTGGCCTGAAAAATGTTGAAGACCCCTGCATTAAGTGATAAATTATTATAGGTTAAGCTACCCAACAGCACATAACGCAGCCCACCTTTACCATCTGCAACATTAAATTGATGAGCACATTAATGCATTACAATTCTGCATAAAGAGTACTTTTATGTTTGGAGCTGTATGCATATTTGGACGGAAATACATTTGTACTTTTACCATTGTCATTGTTTTTAAACAGGACTTACTTGTAAGTACAGTGATATTGGTACTTTTACTTAAAAAAAAATTATGAGTACTTCCACCGCACAGTGGATCAGGACAATGTTCTGTCAACCCCCAGTGTCAAGCGGCCTAATGTTAACCGAGAGAAAATACAATGTTTTATGCTGTAGTTTTTCCATGGTATTACATAAGATTAGCATGTTGCATTGTGGCAGCGGTCACATAAGCAAATGGTCATGGCAAAGTAAAACCACTAGACACTTCTCCCGTCTCCCTGTCTATAACAGGCAGGAGCTGTTTCTATCCTTTATTTGAATAAAAATGCATTTTCATTGTTTTGTTAGTTGTTCGGCTTATACGTTCCAGTAGTAGTAGGAACACAATTTCAACATCATATCATCATCATCATCATAACCTTGATTTCAACTCGCCGTACAGTTGAGGGGCAGACCCTCATTTTCAATGTAGTCGAGATACAGAACACAATACTCAACAGGTAGAGTCATTCATATACAGCAATAATTAAAATACATGAATCAAAAGAGAAAAATGTAATAAAGCAGTTACAATCTTGAACAAAAGTGTTGGAAACCATTGCCCTGAATTGACCCAAAGAAGGAAATTAACTGATTTAAGGACTTATCTTATTACACATGCAGTTCCCTGCAATCTAGCAGCACTAGTAAAGGAGAAGCTCAGCCGAAGCAGTGTGACAAGTAATAGTACACTTTCCTGAAATGACTGCAGCGTCTGCCTGTCTGTCTGTATGTCTGTATGGCTGGCTGGCTGGCTGGCTGACTGGCTGAAGGCGACATGCTGTCAGGGATTCAGTGTGTTTCGCTCTAGGCTATCACATCAGACACCGTTAATGGGCTTTAAATACATACTGACAGGTCTGGCACGGTTACAATGATATGTGACACACAGCAGTAATGAAGTTGCATAGCCTACATGCAACACACACGCACACGCACACGCACACGCACACGCAAACAATACACCACCCCATACACACAAACACAGAAGGTGGACACGCGCGCACACGCACACACACACGCACACACACACACACACACACACACACACACACACACACACACACACACACACACACACACACACACACACACACACACACACACACACACACACAGATGGATACACATATACATTACATGCACATCTGTTATAATACCAGTTGACATTATGGAATCAGAATACGTTAATCAGAATGTAGCGACCCTGTCACATACAGGACTCTCCCAGCCTGGGATTAAGAAAGATGATGACGTGTCATATGTGCCGGAGGGGAGGGGGGGGGGGGTGATGGATTGGAGCTTGCCGTGGTGATGAATATGGGGGGGGAGTCAGGACTGATTGGCTGCTCATTTGGCCTAATGAGTTTTATTGACATGGGCACCTCAAAGTGATTAGCACCTCTAAAAGATAAACAACTGTCCCCCGTCAGTCACAACAGCAGCTGTAGCTCCAGTTAAATGGAGCGGACAGGACAGGACAGGACAGGCGACACATGTCTCATCTCTCAGGTCTGACGGATGATGTTAGGAATTAGGATTGATGCTAGAATCTGGATTCGATAAAATGTTCTGTTTAGCACTGGTTCAAGCGCCTCAATGGACAAATTGCCTTGATACTGGTGCTATTATTTGATTCACTGATTATTCCTTTTATTTTTTTATCTCCTTGTTGTTGTATACTATATGTATTACTGTTATTGCGGCTATAATGTCTGAATAAACCAGAACAAAAATATAATGGTGGCCTCTAACGAACCTCCACTGCCCCAATATGAAGGACATCCCTTATAGTTTTTTTTTTACTCTCTGATTGTTACCACCCACTTTTAGCAATGGAAGCTGCATGGCAGCAAATTCCCAGGCTTATTTTAGTTTTCTCTGGTCTGTTCATTCATATGCTTGATTGTCCGGGGGGAGAAGCTAATTAACGATATACCACCAGTGGCTCTGAGGCAACGAAGGTACTTTAGAGACTTGTGAGTATAGGAGCTGTCTATTCCGACTTCTACACAGTAACATCCTCTGTGTCAAGAGGGTACAAATGTAACCAAGAGAGTACAAATGTTATGGGTCCATTTGGTTACATTTGTACACACAAGAGTTTGCAGAGCCGCTGAACTCTCCAATTCTCCAAAAGCAATTACCACTATCTAATCAGATTATGCATCGGAATTCCTAGAGAATTTAGTTCATCACATAAGTGCATGCAGTGTGTAATGTGTGTACATTTCTGGTGAATGGTAATGAAAGGAAATGAGGTGATAAGATATAGGATAAAATGTGCAGGAATGGATAGACAATGGCATCCCCATATGACGGCCTGATAGTGACATCGTATAGCTCGCATCTCTGGTGTGATATTACAGTCATTCATTCTGCAGCAGCTGTCACTGTAAGAGAGACACAGCGACGGCTCGCACAGCAATTCCAATCTCTACGATCTCTCTGCGAGCTAATTGGCGAAATAAGTTCTGGTCTCATGGCGACAGCCAATGACGTGTCAAGGGGAGGCGGCAGCTGACAGTGGGCTATGCATCAGACTTGACAGATGAATGCACTGCGCGTGCATGTACGCACACACATGCATGCACGCACACAAAAGCAATCAAACTGCAATGGACACGCGTGCACACGCACAAACTGACACACATGCACGCACAGTAACACAATGAGACACACGCACGCATGTGCACACGCACGCACGCACGCACACATGTACACACACACACACACACACACACACACACACACACACACACACACACACACACACACACACACACACACACACACACACACACACACACACATTCAGTAGTAATAAATAATATAATTTGTTTAAATATGATGTATAGTTGCTCCTTATACAATACTGTGCCAGCAGTGCTACACGCTCATTCTGTTTTTCTGAATATTAGTTCTGCTTTTATACAAATCTATGGATGAAAGCTGCTTTACCTACCAAAGTGAGTAGGTATGGCAGTAATACCACTTGTAGAGCCACTAGTGACAGGGCCGTCTATTAGAAACACAGTGAATTACATTTGTTCATACATTTCTTAAAATAAATCTGAATCTGAATTTCCACTTAAACCATGGAAGTGGTGATTTGGACAATCAAGATGGTATTTCATCAACCAGTTCCGCTCCATGGAGAACCAACTAAACGAGCCATGCAGCTGATCACAGCAATGATCGTTAAAGACACACGGTCCATTAAGTGATGAGGATGCACCAGGCTTTAGGTCTCAGATGGGGGAAGTGGAGCCATGCGTGCTCTGTTGCCAGCTACAGGTTGATGATAAACCACTTAAACCCTATACTCTGCCGGAAATAGACGATATTTCGGTTTGTCAACGATTTACAAGTTGTCAGCGTGTAAATTGGCTAGTTTCGCCGAATGTTTGCCTATTATAACATTCCAAGAATAGGAACACTAGGGTAGTTAACACAATGCGACAACACACCAGGGAACAACAGAAAGCGTAAATGACAGCAGAATCACTCTGACTCTCCTGTTAATAGTATTACAGAGATATATACGCAGCATGGTCTTTGACGCTGGTATGAACACTCCACTTTATCCCCAGGCCACTACAATTTCACAATAAATCATAACTCGTTAGTGGCAAGTCATGGATCAATTATTGGATAAAAAGACATTGGGGGACCGTTTTGAGTAAATGTTGTTTCATCAGTGATTGGAGGTGGGGTGTTCTTTGTGAAAAAAGAAACGGAGGCTAATTACGGAGAGCGAGTGACATGACATATGAGAGAGAGACAGACAGAGATATTGATGCTAGAGAGGAGAAAGTGTGTGAGACAAAACAAAAAGGGAGGATTAAAGAGGGAAAAGGAGAGGGGGGTCTGATAACAATGTGGCTTCCTCCTTGTGCATTATGTAGCTATGGATAGCATTAGCAAGTTACTAGGTGTGCAGTTTATGAATGAAGCACCAATGATGTGCTAATGTGAACCTTAGTCTACAAGCCTGAGGCTCAAGGCTCAGAGAGAGTTGTTCCCTGCAGCTGTGAAAGCCGAACAAGGACAAGGACAAAAAACTAAAACTACTAAAACAATAGAACAACAGAACAAATAAAATGAAATGAAATAATCATTTGACTAGTAGAATTGCTTTCCCTCATCCTTTTACATTGGGCTACAGTGATACAGTATATGCATATACAGTATATATTGAGCAATAGCTATACATCACCGATAATGTGGTAAGATGCTAACATGAGCTTTGTGTGCTTAATGTTGGAGATCTCGAGCTGTGCTTGGCGACAGCGTCAGCCCAGTGCTAAAGTGTCTGAGCTGTGATTGGTGTCGCAGCATCAGCTGAGCCGTGTAGTTCGCTGTGATTGGTCTACGTTTATAGGGACTCACATGCATACTTACATACATACAATATTTTTCTTTGTCTAAACTTTTAGAAAACCCACAGACAGACTTACCTGGCCTCCCTATTTTGGGCATGTCATGTGATCATCTGCGAACATCTTAAATTACTTTCAAAAATAGGGAAAAAAGGGAGAGAGAAGTGTTGTAGAGGTAGTGAGTGAGGGTAGGGAAAGAGGTGTATATATATAGAGAGAGAAATCTGCTTTATTATAGAAGAGAGCATCCTTGAATTGTCACTACAGAGCCAACGCACACGCACGCACGCACGCACGCTCGCACACACACACGCATGCACGCACGCACATACGCACGCACACACAGTCTGACTCACTGCTGTCCGGCCACAGGCAAACACTGACACACTACCTATCTGCTCTACGCTGTGCTGTGCCACTTGCATGTGTGCGTGTGCGTGCGTGCGTGCGTGTGTGCGTGTGTGCGTGTGTGCGTGTGTGTGTGTGTGTGTGTGTGTGTGTGTGTGTGTGTTTGTGTGTTTGTGTGTGTGTGTGTACGGATTACAGCATGGCGTTTCTAGCATTTATTGCGTTTTTCCCATTATTATTGCGTTTTTCCGTTGTTCATAAGCCTGATTGCCCATGGCTAATAGCTGTTTAGCAGCCTACAAGCCAGTGGGTCTCGTGGCCATTTAGCCACTTGCCACATGGCTGCATCAGAAACAGTCCTTGGTTGGGATGGGTCTCTGATAGGCCTGGGGTCTTTGTGGCTGTGTTGACACAATCTGCACAACTTATCCAGTCAGCAACACTTGACGTCACGTCCACCTGCCACGTCACTGATTGCACTTCATGCCGCTTCGCCTGTGTCCCGTTTCGAAATAGCTCCTATAGACCTCTCTTTCTCTCTCTTTCTCTCTCTCTCTCTCTCTCTCTCTCTCTCTCTCTCTCTCTCTCTCTCTCTCTCTCTCTCTCTCTCTCTCTCTCTCTCTCTCTCTCTCTCTCTCTCTCTGTGAGTCAGTTGGCTGCAGGGATAATCCTATTGTTAGTATCTTAGCAGAAACCCACTCTTCGCATCCTCTCATCCACACCAGAGCACAGGGCTGGAGGGTGGATGGAGGTGTGTGTGTGTGTGTGTGTGTGTGTGTGTGTGTGTGTGTGTGTGTGTGTGTGTGTGTGTGTGTGTGTGTGTGTGTGTGTGTGTGTGTGTGTGTGTGTGTGTGTGTGTGTGTGTGTGTGTGTGTGTGTGTGTGTGTGTGTGTGTGTGTGTGAGAGTGCGAAACAAAAACACGATGGAGGAATGTTAGGGAGAATTAAAGAAGGATGAGACAAGAGAGGATGAAGGGGAGAGAGAAGTAATGAAAGTGCCTCACAATGAAAGCAAAAGAGACAGGAAGTTTGGATGTGTGATTATGTATGATAGAGAGACAGATGGAAGAGAGAGAAGGAGAAGAAATCCGCCAGGGAGAGAGATTAAAATGGCAAAGGTTTATTGACTGTCCGCCTGATTATGAAGAAAAAGAGCTGCATAGAGTGCTTTTTCTGCTGAAAATGGGACGTATCACAACCTTGTCCAGGAGCTCCGTCTGAACAAAACTGGTTGTAAAGCTTACTTCAGGCTAAGCAAGGGGCCATTTGAAGAGCTGTTGTGGAGGTTTGAGCCAGCAATCTCAAGACAACAGACACAAGTTATTGTGATTGGTGAGCTGATAAAAATGTGTATGCTCCCCCCCAAACAAGGTTTTAATATTCTCAACTTTTGAATGAACCACTTTCAACCTGGCGTAAGTCCCTATTTCGGTTAATCGTACGGTTTTTAACTTTTTCCATAAATGTTTGCGCCATCATTTATGACAATGTATAAAAAACTGGGGACTTGGCCACAAAAGACAAAAGAAGTGCACCGACCAGCGCGTTTTAAAGGCCGCTACATTTTGGTCATCATTAAGGTGGACAGTGTGAATATACCCTAGCCCTGACCCCAAAGTTAGAGGAGATAATTCTCTTTGTTTGTCCTATAGATTCACACTATTTCACGTACAACTTACAACACTGTGTTTGCTAAAACGATGTGCCAACACATTTTGGGATCAAATTGTGTTGTGTTGCACTGAACGTAGTCAGGGGCTGTTTTGTTATGTTTTTTCAATATTTTGAAACTTTTTGGAGAAAAAAAAGGATTGGTATAACATGCCCAAAATATGGACGCCCGGGTGACAGTTGTTAAAACAAATGGTCTGGCAACGTGTCAGGATCTGGCATCAGTTAAGCAGTGCCACTGTCAGCACGACAGTGTTTAATGAGAATGATCCAGTAGATTTAGGTCCAGTACAACTGGTGTCATGTTTATGTTGAATATTTAACCATCATCCAGACGTACCCCCTCATGACACAGACAGCAGTGTGTTTTAATGAGCCTGCGCTCCCTGGCCAGAGACCAGGCTTTAACATCAATTAAAGGTACGTACGTTCAATTTGCTCACAAGTTCACTTCGCATGGATGCAACAGTTATCTAGCATTCAGACAGATTGTTCCCGTAAGGAAAAGGTCCCATGTTCCCTCCCCTGTCACCATGTCCTTGAGCACGGTGGCACCGCACCTCGGCTCGCACGCTGTCATGACGAGTCACCTCCAATCATATAGGCAGCAGCTCCCTGATATGATAGGATTGATTGCCACTATCCGTTAGTACTAATTAGTCTTGATCTACCTGTGTCGACTTGTTTGCCATGTAATCGGCTGTAAATAGTGCACTTTATTTTTTAATGGCCCCGAGACCAAGGGAGAGAGTGAATTGACTCCGACTGGGTGCGTGCCGACGCCTCGTACCCTGGAATTGATGGGAACTGTTTAACAGCGTCAGGTTGCTAATTAGACCCCCCCCCCCTCTCCTACACCCCCCCCTCTGCCTTCTCACTAGGTCTGTACTCAGCTGTGAATAAGAATGTGTTTAAATGAGCCTGGTCAGTGGTGGAAAAAGTACTAACATGTTTTACTGAAGTAAAAGTATCAATACTGCAATGTAGTAGTACTCTGTTACAAGTGAAAGTCCGGAATTCAATAGTAAAAAAAAAGTGTTGGTATGTACTTAAAGTACAAAAATAAAAGTATTCATTGTGCAGAATGTCCCATTTCACAAGTAAAAAATGTATAAAAACTATTTTGAAAATAGCCGATCGCGACGCATTGTGAGCTTGTAGATCTGCTATTTTCAAATGGCTGAAATGTACAGTATATAGGGCTGAAGTGGTTTGTGTATTTTGCGATAATAATCGCATAATAGTCTAAAAAGTAACTAGTAAGTAACTAAAGTTTTCAAAGAATTGTAGTGGAGTAAAAGTACAATATTTGCTTCTGAGATGTTGTGGAGTAGAAGTAAAAGTACTGAAAACTGGAAATACTCCAGTAAAGTAAAAAATACCTCAACATTGTACTTAAGTACAGTACTTGAGTAAATGTACTTAGTTACTTTACACCACTGAGCCTGGTTCACAAGGTGGACCTAAATCCACTCGGTTTGACTCTATACTATCTACCAATGTTCATCATATCCTTTATGTCAGTGGTTCTCAAACATTTTCATTTAAGACCTCCAAATTAATATGCATTTGGCCACGGACCCCCATCTTCAAAAAGATTGTTTGGAGGTAGTCCAACATCTTAAACATGAACAAAATCATAACTCCCACATGTAACGTCATTGTGAAGCATGTTAATAACATTGTAAAGAAAGTGGTATAGGGCTTAATCCATTAAAACCCCAGTATCCGTATTATGGAGAAAGCTTTCGCTATAAATAGCCGATCGATAAGCTCACAACGACGACGCGTTGTGAGCTTTTGTGATTTTATAGGGGGGGGGGGGGTCTCACCTATTTTGCGGGGCTCTGAGGAAAAAAAGGTTGGGAACCACTGGACTAGAAAGTTAAATGAGTCTTTGGTGCATTGGGTTGTGAAAAACTACCGTACAGATTTACAGGCTCTATCCTTTTTTATTTAGCATGTAGCCAATTATTTTTCCCTCTTTCTTCTCCCAATTTAGTCGTTATGCTCCGTCGTTCCTCCCCACACATTTATGCGTTGCCACTGCTGTTTTTTGTACCCTACTCGCTCACCTGCCAGTGAGGAGCCCCTACCGGGAGGACATAACGCCCTCTGTCCTTCTCCTCCTGTTCAACATTCCCTGCTGACAGGCGCCATCCCAGCCCGTAGTAGTATGTGCTCCCCCTCTCCGCTTCCCTCCCCTGAACACGACCAGTCGTGTTCGCATAAAGGCTCGGCCGAACCAGGTGCACGGCGGCGGATTCAAACCCCTAGACTCCGGTGGTGGGCAGAGCGGGCAGCTACACCTCACCCCTGCGCCACCCGAGTGCCCGGCTCTGTCTCATTCTTAATTGGACGGCTGGCAGCTATGTGATACTTTGTTTTTAGTTGACTATAAACAAACAGATCCTAATTGTCTTAGTAATACCATTTAGATTTATGTGGGCTATCACCTCAGGTTGGTAGTCGACTGCCGCCCCCAACTGTAAACATAATTAGATCGAGACATAATTGAGCCATTGTTGATTTCCTGTGTAGTTGGTTGTAAACATATAGACCATATTTTATGTTAATTAGACCGTTACTCAGACCTTCCGCACTTTTCTGGTCCTACTGTGACCATAATCAGACAGTTACAGTAATTGGGTACTACTGTAGGTCACATTTTGATTGTACTTTACTTATTTCTTAAACTCTTAGTTTTTCCTTTCAAAGGTCAGAAAAAAGGGCAAAGAGTTGCCCTTTGAAAACAGAGCATACTGTAAGTACAGTTTTTACTTTACTTGAGTTACATTAGAGGAAAATATTTTACTTTCTACTTCACTTCAATTGCTTTGCAGATTTAGAATATTAACAAAACATACATTGATACATTATGATGTATTATTATAGGTTAATGGTAATTATGAACACATTAATGCATTACTATCAATTCTGCATAAATTACACTTTGTACTGTAAGTATATTGTGATGCCAATCTCTACTCAAGTACACAGAACTTTTACTTGTAACAGAGTATTTCTACATTGTTGTATTACTACATTCACTTAACCACATGAGCCATAGCGTCCCTATAGCATAGCCAAACAATCAGAGACCAATACCTCGTGATTCGTCTGGGGAAATCTAAATGCATCTAAATTCATTAACCACTTAGACTTGGTTGACCGGTGTCCCTCAGGGCTCTATACTAGTCTTTTCTGTTTTTGCTCTACATTAAATATATAGCAATATAGCACATCTATATAGTAAATTGCCGATCTACAAGCTCACAACGTGTCACGTTGGGAGCTTCGGAAACATGGTCAACTCAGAAAACAAGGGAAGTGTACTTTCGGTTTCTGCATTGTCTATTTCTCGCTTCACATTTTTTCAAAAACATTCCTTAGAGCAATGTTTAGCTGTAAATGACGTGTTTGTTTACATGGCTGCCATGTTGGATACGGCACAAAATCAAGCAACGCATATTGATATTATGAGCAGGTGCTCTGAGTCTTTGATTAGACAGTGGTCACTACCATGACTTTTCCTACCACTGCTATGCCGATGACACTCAGCTGATCCTTCTCCCTTGTGTGTCATTCCACCCCTCTGACACACAAGTGGAGGCACGCATTGCTGCTTGTCTGGCTGGCATCTCGGAGTGGATGTCGACGCGCCACCTGAAGCTCAACCTGGACAAGACCGAGCTGATGTTCCTCCCGGGGAAGGGCTGTCTGCACCGAGACCTGGCCATCACCATTGATAATGCTTTGGTGACGTCAACTCGGACTGCAAGGAATCTGGGTGTGACCCTGGACGACCAACTGTCGTTCTTGGCAAACATCGCATCGGTGACACGGTCCTGCAGATTCCTCCTCTACAACATCAGGAGGATTCGTCCCTTCCTCACTGAGAAGGCAGTGCAGGTGCTCATCCAGGCTCTTGTCATCTCCCGCCTGGACTACTGCAACTCCCTCCTTGCTGGTGCCCCGGCGTCTGCCATCAGACCTCTGGAGCTTGTTCAGAAAGCTGCAGCTCGTCTGGTGTTCAACCGCCCCAAGTTCTCCCACACAACTATCCTTCTCTGTTCTCTACACTGGCTCCCCGTAGCGGCTCTCATCCAGTTTAAGAACCTGGTGCTAGCCTAAAGGGCAGTGAAAGGAACAGATCCTTCCTACCTCCAGGCTATGGTCAAGGCTTACACCCCTGCCCGACCACTTCGGTCTGCCGCCTCGGGGCGACTGGTTGCCTCGTCGCTCGGTGGTCCTTCTGGCCGATCTACACGGTCACAGCTTTTTCCTGTTCTGGCCCCACAGTGGTGGAATGAACTCCCCACTGATGTCAGGACAGCAGAGTCACTGCCCATCTTTCGCCGCAGGCTGAAAACCCACCTCTTCAGGAAACAATACCCTTCCTCTGCCTACTTGTTGTCAATTAGTTGTACGAGCTCTTGTCTCATTGGATCTTGTTTATTCTATACACTTATTTGTTTTTAGCTCTTGTTCATTTGATTTTCCTATAAGTCTCATCTGTTTAAGAAAGTAGGTAGCTGATATATTGCACTTTTACCTTAGCACTAGGTAAACTCTTAGTTGCTTGTTTTAGAAGAGAATGCACTTAATACTTCTGGTGATTATTAGTTTCCTTGCCGCATTTATTGTAAGTCGCTTTGGATGAAAGCGTCTGCTAAATGACTGTAATGTAATTGCTGTTAGTGAGTTTCATATTACTATTATATTAAGATTCAATAATAACAGACCGCTGACTTCAGTGATTGACCAATCAGAATCAAGCATTCAACCAAGCCGCGTAATAAGAAACACTATAGCATCCCTGGTCTGGGCAGATATGCAAGCTCACAACGTGTTGTAACGTAACATGTTGTGAGCTTGTAGATCTGCTATTACTGAAACTTGACGGACAACGAAGTACGTAGGGTTTATGTGGTTAAGTAAGGAATGAGAGTACTTCTTTCAACATTTGATCGAGACTAAGTGTACAGTTTTGATTTGCATTATACCTGTGTATGTAGTGTACTGTTTTCCTGTTAGTGGGTGTCGACATGCACAGTGTTTGTGAGAGAGGAAGACAGAGAGACAGAGTAATAAAAGGGTGGGAGAGGATGGGGGGCGTGTGTGTTTTAACTCAATGCTGGTCTGCTAAAAATAAGTCCATTGTCTCTGGGAAGAGGAGAGAGAGAGAGAGAGAGAGAGATAGAGAGAGAGAAGGCGAGAGAGAGAGCGAGAGACAGAGGTAGAGAGGTTGAAAGGCAGAGTGGAGAGGACAACCTTTATCAAAGCAATCTAACTTTAATAACTGTACAGGGAGCAATGTGACCACAACACTCTTTTGCACACACACATACACTCTTTTGCACACATGCACGCACGCACGCACGCACGCACGCACGCACGCACGCACGCACGCACGCACGCACGCACGCACGCACGCACGCACGCACGCACGCACGCACGCACGCACGCACGCACGCACGCACGCACGCACGCACGCACGCACGCACGCACGCAGACACACACACACACACACACACACACACACACACACACACACGCACGCACACGCACACACATGTTTGTTAGTATTACTATACTTGTGAGGACATCAACATTTTGGCCCAATATCTAATCCCAACACTAAACCCCTAAGGCTAATCCCAACCCGAATAATATTATACCTAATACTATTTGAACTATAGCTCTGTTTGTTTGTTTGTTTGCTTTTTTTGCTTTCTTTCTTTCCTTCTTTCCTTCTTTCTTTCTTGCTTTCTTTCGAGGACCAGGACAATATACCTGTGGGGACATCCGGCCCCAAGTATAGCAATACAAGTACACGCACACACGCACACGCACACGCACACGCGCACACACACACACACACACACACACACACACACACACACACACACACACACACACACACACACACACACACACACACACACACACACACACACACACAAATGCGCACAGACACACTAGGTGCCCCTCCTTCATGGCTGAGCACTCAGAGAGCTGTATAGATTTAGCCGTTGTGAAAGCCTCTCTCTCTGCTCCAGGCTGGCTGATTTAACCCTACGTCCCCCAAGAGGAATGGTTGGTTTTTGCTATAATATTTCCAGCTGCGGGGGGATTCATGGCCGCTCTGATAACCCTAGCCAGAACAAACTGGCTGTCTCTCCGGCTCTGCCCCCACCGCCGACACTTTTAAATCCATGTGTTTGCCCTGTGCATTCTCATCTTTAAGTAACTGTGCTTTGTACTGTTTTATTTTATTGTACTTGGTTGTATTTAAATTCACGTTCTTTTTCTATTGATGTTGCGGCGCTTTGTTCACGCTCAACATATGGATTGTTTTTAAATCCTGCTTTTATAAGGCTCTATAAATAAACGTGACTTGAATATAGAGTCAGAATAATTTAATCAGCATATACCAAATCCTCTGTGTTCATTTAAGTTCAAGTTATATTATTTTGTTTTGTTTTTTTCAGGACAACCTGTGCAGATGAAAAAAACAAAACAAAACAGAAACATCATGTTTTTTTCCACTCTGGTGGAAAAAATCACACCCAGTGTGAAGAGAGTGGTGCCTTTCATGAGGTCATTGCATTAGTTACTTTTTACAGACTTTGATGACTTCAATGTATTTTTACTCATTTTAAGTACTTTAAAATGTTTGTACAGATTTGTACGTGTTTTTACTAATTTTAACATCTTTTAAGTATTTTTACGCATTTTAAGTATTTTTACTCATTTAAAGTATTTTTACTCAGTTTAGGAACTTTAAAGT
>NC_137606.1:43467339-43483558 GCF_963280865.1 Gymnoscopelus braueri
CAAATAATGTGATGGCAAGACTGTACGAAGAAGTGACCCTTCCACGTAGCCTTGCCTACTTGTTGTCAATTATTGTTAAATTGTACGAGCTCTTGTTTTATTGGATCTTGTGTATTTTGATACACTTATTGGTTTTAGCTCTTGCTCGTTTGATTTTCTGTCTCATCTGTTTAAGAAAGTAGGTAGCTGATATATTTTACACTTTTACCTTATAGCGCTAGGTACACTCTTAGTTGCTTGTTTTAGAAGAGAATGCAAGACTTCTGGTGATTAGTAGTTTTCTTGCCTACCTATGTGGAATGCACTTATTGTAAGTCGCTTTGGATGAAAGTGTCTGCTAAATGACCGTAATGTAATGTAACAGTGACAAAGTGACACTTATTTCAATATTCAGATAAATTGCGTGCGTGCGTGCGTGCGTGCGTGCGTGCGTGCGTGTGTGTGTCCAGGGCTAGTTGCAGAGTCAAGTTGAGGTCACGCAGTGGACTGACGTTTCGTCACGGCTGATAGAGTGATTACCATGCCTGGTTAGTCGCTTCATGTGTGTCTGCAGGGTGTGTGTGTGTGTGTGTGTGTGTGTGTGTGTGTGTGTGTGTGTGTGTGTGTGTGTGTGTGTGTGTGTGTGTGTGTGTGTGTGTGTGTGTGTGTGTGTGTGTGTGTGTGTGTGTGTGTGTGTGTGTGTGTGTGTGTGTGTGTGTGTGTGTGTTCCCAAAGGCATGACTGACCACAGTACATACTGTTCTGTCTAACACTGTACACAGTATAGTGAGGCTATGCATCTACAGGCATCAGTAAAGGGAGAGAGTGGTAGAGAGGTAGAAAGAGCCAGACCAGATATCGGTACCATTTGAGTGGCCAAAACCTTACCTGTATTAAATTGCTTATAGGATTGCCCTTATTATACAGTGTTGTAAGCCAATTGTAATGCATTATAAGTATGTTTATAATGCATGTGTTACCTTTGTGGGAAAGTCATTGGCAAACACAATGATGAAAATCTACCAAAAGCAGCTTAAATACCACTGTGTATTAGACAAATTACTCACTTCAAACTTGATATAGGAGTATATAAGGGTTGTCAGTAGTGCAGACACACCCCAGGGAGAGGATGTAATGAAATAAAGATGATTTTCAGCGAAGGGGCTTTCCCGTTTTTGAATGACAGTCTATTACTTTAAGAGATGAAAACACAAATAAGCTACTGTACCAGTCAGCAAGGTCAATCATATAAAAACATAATCTAAGGATGTTTAGTAATTAAAAAAAACACAACTAAAATGTTCCCACCTAGATGGTACTGATTTGTTAAATTTGGGGTCTTGGCCCATGGACTAGATGGAGAAAAAGAGCTAAAGAGAGATGGACGGAGGAGAGACAGGAGAGAGAGAATGTGAGCGAACGTACAGTAGGAGAGGGAAAACAGACAGATGGACGAAAACTAGCATTGAGATGGACACATTGGTTGGTTGGTTGATTGGTTAGTTGATTGATTGATTGATTGATTGATTGATTGATTGATTGATTGATTGATTGATTGATTGATTGATTGATTGATTGATTGATTGATTGATTGATTGATTGGTTTGATTGATATATATATATATATATCAGAAACAAAAAGAACAAGAATCCATGATAACATCTAAAAGTGAGAACACATTTTCAACACAATTCCAAGAAAACAGGAAGACATTCAACGCCAAAACATAACAGCACAATCCTAAAATCTCCAAGTTCTGGACTGTAGCTTTAATGGAAAAACTGTTGTTGCTATAGCAGTGGTGCAAAACAATTTTCATGTCAAGGACCCCCAAAATGATATGAATTTGGCCGCCGACCCCATCTCAAAATAGTTTGTGCAGGGACCCCCAGAAGCAAAGATTTGAGTAAAACAAATTGCTTTAAAAAATACATATATTCAAAGATTTGCACACATTTTCACGATTTTTCAAAAATAGCAGATCTACAAGCTCATAGATCAGTGCCATATGAGCTTGTATATTGCTATTTTTGAATAGCCAAAGTATAAAATAATGGTTATAGCTCAAATCTAAAATTACACAGATGCGTTCCGGGATTGAATGGGTTAATAAATACAGAATAATATTATTTGTTTCAAAATGTAGATGTCAAACCACTGCACCAAGCAGAGCATAATATAATTGAAATGACACTGTAACAGTGATGACACAAAGTTTCCTAACTGAAAAGTCAATACAGTCAATACTAAAGTCATATACATAAAGTCGTGTACAGTAATACACAAGTCAATACTGAAAAGTCGCTGAGCCTTGTTCTGCAATACAGGAACTTGGTTTTCTGGCACACATAGTAATAGATAATATTCAGCACTAGCAGTAGAGTGACTGTTCCAGTGGCTCAGGAGGTAGAGCCCAGCTCCTCCTGGCTGCGTGTCAAAGTGTCCTTGAGTCACTGAATCTGTAACTGGTCCCGACGAGCAGGTTGGTGCCTTAAATGCATGGTTTCCTCCGCCATCGGTGTGTGAATAGGTGAATGGGTGAAGTACATTGTAAAGCTATATAAATGCAGTCCATTTACCATTCCAATATTAATTCCTAATTATAAGCTTGTCTGAGATGCATCTCAGCTCCGTTAAAAGAGACTTGCATTGTGTTTCTTCTTGATGGCATCTTTTTAATTCCAAACAGGATTGACTCAGTTTTACCCGGATGTATTAAAAGCTTGTTGGATGCCTCTCTTATACCTTCTAATTCCTTATTAAGAGTGTTCTCACTGACATAATTCCCAGATACCATTAATGCGGAAGCATCAGCATGCAAGAGTTTGCATTTCATGCCGCTGGCATATCATTTACAAGAAATAAAAGAGGCCCTAGAATAGAAACCTCGCGGCATCCCGCACATAATATCCTGAGGTTCTGATATAGCCCCTGAGACATCACAAGAGTTATTCCTGTAAGGTAATAAGTAAAACATTTGACAGCATTATGTGTAAAAAAAAAAAAAAAGAAGAGAAAAATTGGCTATTTTCAAATAGCTGAAAATCAAAATAGGGCTTTTACTCCTTTTGCTGACCCCCTGGAACCCCTCGAAGGACCCCTGGGGTCCCCGGACCACACTTTGAGAACCAGCAGTTTTTTTTGCAAATAGCATGATCATGCCAACATACATTTCTTTATCAAGGTTTTTGTCCACAAAACAACAGAGATGCATAAGAACGGGTTTCAGTAGCTGCTCTAATGTAAAGCCAGACTGTTGTTCAGACAGTAGGAGGAGCAGAGAGATGGAGAGCATGAGAAGAGCCCATTGTCAGGCCAATGTAATCCTTCTCTCTCTCTCTCTCTCTCTCTCTCTCTCTCTCTCTCTCTCTCTCTCTCTCTCTCTCTCTCTCTCTCTCTCTTACATGCTTTCAGACACTCTTACCTGAATTCAGTCTATCCAGCACCATGCAACCTGATCCCCAACCAAATCCCTTTTGCATGCTTTATAGCAAATAAGTGTGCGTGTGTGTGTGTGTGTGTGTGTGTGTGTGTGTGTGTGTGTGCGTGTGTGCGTGTGTGCGCGTGTGCGCGTGCGTGCGCGCGTGCGTGCGCGCGTGCGTGCGTGCGTGCGTGCGTGCGTGCGTGCGTGCGTGCGTGCGTGCGTGCGTGCGTGGCAGAATGACAGATGGAGTCAGTCAGAGGAGAGGGTGCAGTAACACTAAAACCTAGCAAAGTGCTCCCCCAGTGTTCCAACAACTTTGTCTTGTTCCAGTGATATGGTTAGAGATGTTGTCTACGACAGCCTCTCATTCATACTTGCTTTGGCTTAAGGTTGCCATGGAGTGTGCCTGTGCCAAATAGATTGACTTTGGTGGGAACATGCAAATGTTCAATTTCATGGACATGCAGAGCTTAAGCTTTACAGGCCAAACGAGGATAAACACGTCCTCATAGAGGTGTTGTCGGAAAGGTTGGCCGAACGCCCTGTTAGAAGGGTGTCAGCAAAAGGTCATTATCAGCTTTCTAAAGTTGTTTTGGTGGCAGGATTCTCATATTAAGGTCCGTGTGTGTGGGGTAATTTTGTCTAAACTTTCCAGAGAATTCCATTAGTGTCTGTCCCAAAGGAGCGTTTTACTGTCACAGGCTCTCAGAGGCATTGCAACAAATTTCATTGTGGTTGGTTTCATTGGAGGTTTTTACTCGTACCAAGCTCTAAACGTGCCGTGCTGTTTCGGAGGACTTATAGCATCCCTCCCGAGAGAGCCTATCTGGGGCAAGCTCTGCTTTGTAGTGCTCAGATTTGGGGTTATTGCCTTTCTGCGGGCACAGGCCCTGCGTGGGTTCAATCCTAGCATACAGTGGAGGTACATGATGATTGCCGCAGCCCACTTTGATTTTAGTAACGTACAGGGATTAGGAATAGGTTACCAAAAAACAACAGGAGATGTAGTGTCCTTGCTTGGCTCTCTGTACTTGGACCGCCCGGGACTTGCATGTTATATGAGCTATTAACATAAACGCATATGTTTTCTTTTATGCTGTAAGTGTACAGAAGCAATCTATCCCCAGTTGTGACAGTGGATATGAATAGTCAATTCACAGTACACAGCATGGCCTATATTTAGAGGGAAACCTGAGAGAAAGATGGATTAAGGCACACAGGAGAGATGGCACTGGACTATGTTATGTAGGGCATGGTTCGGAATTTGAAGGATCTATGGGGAACTCGGCCCCCGTGAAAGATAACGTTGTTTTTATTTCTGTATACATTTTTATTTTCTTGTATGTTTACTTGGTTGCTCAAATAAATAATAAGCTAATAGTAAATCACTTGTGAAAGATACATATTCATGCATGTGTAGCAGCTTACAATAATTTGCACCTGTCTATCTATTTTTATTGTTTCTAGACGGAGAGCAATTCAAACAGTGCTTGAATATACTCCACTAGTGCAGATCGTTTATTGAAACCACTGCAACATTATACTCACAAAATATAGCCTCCCTGCCACCATTATCCAAAGCAAGGACTTGCTTTTGAATTGGTTTGAGCTGAAAATCATTGGCTATGCACCTCAGGTGGGCTTACAATGATCTTGAATTTGCCCTTTTGAAGACCTTTCATGAGGGCTGACAGTAATGATTAGTTTGAGATGTGGTGTTTCTGCAGGATTCCAACGATGTGTGTATGATTTATTCGGCTAGACGTGCCCCTACAGTGCAGTATGTATTTAAGATAAGCATGGGTCGTATACTATAGTGTCACTGCCGTGATCCTTACCTATGATTATAGGCCCTGGGTGAAGTCAAAAGGCTCTGTCGGGTGGAAACCTTGTATGTACAAAACCAACTACTTTTCAGGAAATGTAAAAAAAATTACATTCCAGTTCCAATTAACCCAATGTACAGTAGTCACAAGTAGTCACAATTGGTTAAATATGTATAAAACCCACAGACAGACTTATTGTAACCACTTTCAACCTTTTGGGCGAATATTTTCAAAGATATTGGTGATGTGCTGTGAGCTTATAGATCGGCTATTGTCACGATGTTTGGCGTATAAAGAAAAAAAAATACGGCATCAATTGATAAAAAAGATGGATAGAGATACAAGACATATAGGGTTCCTGCCTGACAGCAACAATATTTGCTTCTGCTGCATGTAACAGCTAGCCTATAGGCCAGAGAAAAAAACTGCTGATTTGTATCTGTGTTCAGACTCCTGTGGTTTTGCCCACCCAGGTTATTTTATTTATTTATACGGCTTTAATTGTGCTTCAGCAGCCTCAGAGAGCTAGCTATGGCTTAACAAAATTCATTACTTACAGTAGGTGACTGACATAAACTGACTGACTATCACGCATTCTGTCTGGCTAGCTTCTGCGTGTAGCACAAACCGACTATTGTGCTCTGTGTGTAGCTATAGCTGCACGTTAGGTGTTGACAGAGAGCGCATGCACGGTAATTGGCTGGTGCATGTGGCGTTGTGTGCGTTCCCTCTCCCTAAGCCCGTGCAAGGGGAAAGAAAAGCACACAGGCAGTGCCTTGCAGCCACGCTCTCACACAGTCCTAACACCTGGCTCACCGAGGGTCCTGTGGCTTAACAGATGTGCCGCAGAATGCGATCAGTTCACTTTCAAAAGGCTGACATGTGCACAGAGAGAATCAGTCAGTGGCTGTGTTCGATCCTAATAGGGGTCGAGAGAGGAGTGGTACAGCATGATAATAGCCGTTGTTACTGCATAGCAAGATGACATTCTGCCATGCTCTGGATCGAATCCTAGACACGCATGCACGCACTCAGTCACGCATACATTATGTGATAACGATAACGACTGCTTTTCAGTTAGTCCGCTGTCATGCTATTGACGCTATGACGGAGCCTTAGTTGGCTGACAGACTGCTGAACGGGATTAAATTCCACAGTCGTCAGATAACTGGCACATGCATACAATCAAAATCATTTGTTTGAAATTAATAAGAATTAGAGTAGCGTTGCTGGCAGTTAGACGTCCCGTGGCTAACTGCTGAGACAGTTCATAGAGAGATTGCAGTCCACAGTTTTTTAGGTCTTATCAGACATATTAAAATACATACTATGTGAAGTTTGATTGATTTAAGAAGGAAGACTAACAGAAGTGGCCTGCTACAGCCTCACCCACATTATTATTTGGCTCGTTTAGCCCATTAAGACCTGAGAAGATTCTAGAAATGTCTTCTAAATCCTAAAACAAATTTGAAAAAAAAAACCAATTATTTTTTTCCTCGATTTTTCAAAAATAGCAGATCTACAAGCTCATAGCGCGGCACTCGGTGCCGCGCTATGAGCTTGTATATCTGCTATTTTTGAATAGCCTAAAGAAATCTAAAGTGACACAGATGCGTTCCAGGTATCAATGGGTTAGATAACACTTCCATACTACAAAGGCTTGTTATTTGGTTATTTGATATACAGTATATGAATGATCATTGGTGTTACTTCACCAACCTAAAATATAGGTTAGTCTTGGGTAGATGAGGTGGTCAGAGATCCTACTGTAGCTGCCTACTGACCTAGTTCAATGTATGGTCTAGAACAGTAGAGAGATAATATTCTCTATCTCGCTTTTACCTTATTTTGACAATACACAGAGACCCACGGAAGCCACGATGTGGCAACGGATGTAAACAAAAGCTGTCTGGGGGGAGGGTCTCTTCTATCCACCGGAACAAAAACATTTTAACCATAATCGTCCGTTCTCTTGTTATTGGCAGTTGAATATGGCTCATAACGCAGTCTGGGAGAAAGAAAGAAATCCGAGATAGATGTGTTTTTCAAAATCTCATAATATAGGAGTGGACTAAGTAACTTTTTTTTGGGATGACGTAATTTCCGGTTCTAGCCTTCTCTCGCAGTCAAGGGATCATTCATAGGTTGGCAAAGAGTGCCCTCTTGCGTAATCACTAAAAACATGATTGTTTTTTTATTGATGTAAATCTGCGTCAATGGCGGTCAAGCGTTGGATTTGAAATGACGTAGATCTGCGCCAATGGCAGGGAATGTGTTAACAGTGCATAACATGAGTAAAAATACTCAAAAGTACATAAAATGAGTAAAAATACTCTAAAGTCTATTACTGTACTGTATTTGAGTTTAAGTACTTGCAAGTAATCAAAGGAAGACTTAGCGAGCGGCAGGCACATGCACTTAAAATTTCTTAGAAACTTTGTTTCTAGTTATTATTATTAGTTTCTGATTTCCCTGTATTGAAGTTAGATGTCAACAGACGTATCAGTATGCAGAGATCTCTGATGGTCTGGCTATGCAAGACCAGATATAGGCTTGTGAAATTCAACAGCAGGGTTGCTTCATATGTATGAATAATGAACAGACCTCGTTGCGTCATACTCATTCTGCTGTTATGAGTTAACTGGCACATATATAGTACACACAGGCAGTGATATAATTAAACATAAAACGTCATGGTTGAATTCAGACCGCGATTGCCTCTGCACACAGTAAAGTCTTCAGTGTTCATTTAACCGTTTGTAACTCTGAAGAGGGTAATCAAATGTAACCAAACTGACCCTCGCCGTTTACATTTGCACCCTCTCAGGGGTAAATTAACATAGGGTAGACATGGTTTACCACTGGCTATATGATTTAATCCTGCCATAGTCTTCTCTTCTGCGTCTCCCTCTATTCCTACTGTCTGTTTCAATATAATAATGAAGAAATGTGATTTATACAGTAGCTTGCCCGCGCTCTGTAAATTAATATAAATAAACACATACTGTAAGTTGAGTTCTGATAAGGGGAATGTTCACAGAAAGTCGGCTGCTCCGGTGTCGGTGTGGCGATGATTTATTACTCTACAAGTTGGAAAACAACTTTGCAAATTAAACTGGAACATTAATGAAAACCACCCAACAAGTAATCACTCTTAAAGTTTTCTCTGGTACACATGCACGCACGCACCCACGTACGTACGCGCGCATAAATGCGTGCACGCACCCCTGCACGCACAGTCACCTTCCCCCACCTCCGACATTGCTGCACTCCTCTGCAAGGAATTAATGATTTTTCCACAGGTTTTTGAACAGAAATACTGATTTCCTACTGACTAATATCGAAGGATATTGAAGGTTGACATTGTTATTTGTCTTGTACAGTGTCCTTGTCCTGTCATTGTCTTATGTCTGAAATGTTATCGTCATACTGTATGTTTCAGGTGGCCTCTTAACCAGAACCAATTCCTGCATGT
Organism: Gymnoscopelus braueri; assembly: GCF_963280865.1. NCBI lineage: Eukaryota > Metazoa > Chordata > Actinopteri > Myctophiformes > Myctophidae > Gymnoscopelus > Gymnoscopelus braueri. The sequence continues at coordinate 43,476,045 of NC_137606.1, forward strand.
CCTACACACTGGCAATAAGCAATAAAAACGGACCGTGCAATTGTCACAATTCCAAATCTCAGAAGAAGAAGAAGAAATGACCCCGGCGTGTACCTCAGTGACCTCCTAGCTGACTACGGCCATGGTTAGATTGCCGTATTTGACACTTGAAAGAATAAGTGTGCTTATGGTGCCTTCAGAGGACATGCCCCCAGTGTTCAGAGCAGAGTGAGCAGATAGAATACTGCTTGTTTTGTCACCATTTTGATGGGTGAGTTAATAACACACTCTGTGGTGTGATAAACTGAGAATACATGCTATTACTGCTTTATAGGAACTACTAAGTGGTCAAGAGAAAGTGCTGCACAGCCATGCTCTCCCTTCAACTAGGCTTAGCCCGATCCCCATGCCACGCTGGTCCATGGGAAGCCAGACTACTGAGGGATTTCATCCGGCCATTTCATCAGGGCCTTGTCTAGACCCAGGACACCACGAGAATGCGATGAACTACCCAGTAGAATCAAAAACATGGCTGTATGGCTTCGGTTAAGAAGCATCGCCCCAGGGCACAGCATTTTGGTTTGAAATGGCTACAAAAGTTTCTGCCATCTGCGCGTTCTGCCAGTTGCAATTTGCCATCTGTGCCTTCTGCGATGTGATTTAGGGAGCTGTTGCTTTTTAAAAGGTTATTTTAATGGCATTTCGGCTATATTGGATAGTAAACAACTTTTATAATGGGATAGTGAAGGGTAGATGGCCCGCACCACAGCTTGTAAGCAGCATGCCTCTAGCTCTGAAGACTGAGACACACAGACAAAGACAAATTGCAAATACTGCGCGCGCACACACAGAACATTTGGCAAATACTACACACACAGTCACACACAATTTAATCACTGGACGACTTGAACCTTATTGAATGTGTCTCTTCTATTAATCAGCTCTACAACTACTGGTTGAACTTGTCCCCTTCAGGGAGAGGTGCTTCACTTTAAAAAAGAAAATCCTCTCGACTAAAAAAACTCTTGCAGTCGTGACATTTTAATTAAATAGTTTGATTGTGCTGCTCAGACATGCACTGGGAGTTGGGTTGTTCACATTGTCTGCCTCAGGATCTCTTGTATGTATCGATTCGGTCTAATATGTAAAGTACTTGTTCTCTTTCATCACATACTGTCACATACAGTGGTAGCCAGTTGGTTTCTTCACCATTTTCAAAACAGTACCTTTTTCACACACAGGTACCTTTTTCGGCCACACCCCCAGATTCTCCGACACGCCCCCCAGATGTATTGTATCTAATTTCAACATGTAGTGTGGCCATTCAGCCACAGGGTGGCGCGTTCACACTGAGCAGCATCACAGTGACTATATCTCCTTCCACATTTATCTACAATCTACAAACTCACTGTGAGCTTGTAGATCTGCTATTTTCAATCGGCTGAAATATATTTAGGGCTGAAGTGGTTTGTGTGTTTTGTAATTGTAATCAAAATCTACAAAGTAACTAGTAGTAACCAAAAGTTTTCATTTAATTGTAGTGGAGTAAAAGTACAATATTTTCCTCTGAGATGTAGTGGAGTAGAAGTAAAAGTATTAAATACTCCAGTAAAGTAAAAGTACCTCAAAATAATTATTGTACTTAAGCACCGTACTTGCGTAAATGTACTTAGTTACTTTCCTACACAATAAAAAATGGCAGATGTACAAGATAGAATCGTGGATCTTTCACCTGTTGAGAGTGCGTTCTCAATGGCCTACAGACACGCAGATGTATATTATAGTCTTATTTCATATTCATTCCCAGTTTCAGTAACTGTTGTGTGATGAAATAAAGAGCTCAATTTCCACGGCACAACCCCCAGTTCATTCAGGACAACTCATACATTTTATGGCAAGGCTCTGCAAGAAGCTAGCCGTGTGTGTGTGTGTGTGTGTGTGTGTGTGTGTGTGTGTGTGTGTGTGTGTGTGTGTGTGTGTGCGTGTGCGCGTGTGTGCGTGCGTGCGTCCGGAGCTAATCTTGCAAAATGCTGGACCGAACAGCGGCAAACTTTGTATATCAGTAGGCCACAGAAGTAATTCATATTACTACTAAAATCAGTACTACTAACTACTTTAAACCTGTACATATAGGTTATTTGAAAATAGTACAAATTAACAATCCCCATCCATAGTTGAGAATCACTGAGCTTCACTGTACTGTACCCTACTGACTAAGTTGTTGAGTGCATAATATATTTCATGTGGCACGCACACCACACACGCACGCACGCATGCACACGCACACGCACACGCACACGCACACGCACAGCAGGGTCAATTATCTTCCTGTTCTTTTGATCTACAGAGAGAGTACTGTGTGTGTGTGTGTGTGTGTGTGTGTGTGTGTGTGTGTGTGTGTGTGTGTGTGTGTGTGTGTGTGTGTGTGTGTGTGTGTGTGTGTGTGTGTGTGTGTGTGTGTGTGTGTGTGTGTGTGTGTGTGTGGAAAGCAGCAAGTCAATTTCAGTGTGGTGTCAGCTAACAATCGCTGCGCTAATTAGCTTCTTGAACAGAGAGCAAGATAAGAATGACATGCTGACAGCAGGCTAGCTAGACCAGAGAGAAGGAGAGAGATACGAGAAGACCTTGAAAGAATGAGCTAAGAGGGAAGGGGGGTAGACGGGGAGAGACAGAGAGAGAGAGAGTGTTTAGGAGGAAGGAGAGGTGAAAATAGTCCAGTTTTTTCACTCAGTTTCATTATACAGTGTGGCTGGTTATTTCCGGTTTGAGAACAAAACAGACAATGCCACGGTGGGTTGGCCGTGGCCCAACCATGTTTTTTGCGCAATTGGTGTAAAACAAACGAAAAACATAATAATTACACAATTTCATAATGTCTTTCTTGAATTAAAATGCTTTAATCTGATCTTCGTGCTAATATAAATCACTTAAATGTAATTTGGGTCATGGCTATCTTTTCCTCTATGCCATTGGTGCGGGATAGGCCTACTATAAGAAGCCCAAGTCAAGAGTGGAGGAGCAACCAAGACTGTACAGGCCTATTGTAGGTTTCCATGCAGTGACTGTCATAGCTGGGAAACCACGCTCATTTTCTTCTGGACAGTTTTGATGGTTGGAGTACAGCTAAAGATTGTGTCTTCTGTATCCCATGCAGATATTTCCCAGAGATGTTAAATGAGCAAGAATGTACCAAGGACGGATATAGAAACTGGAAACTGCCAAGCCTCTTTGAAACACCAGGTTAGTAAAGTCCATCAAAATTCACAAACCAAACACAGAGCCTTAAAACTGAGGGCAGGCAGAGGGACCATTGTGAATCAATTTAATATTAGTATAAAAAGATAGTGTGTGTGTAAAATAAAGAAAAACACTGATGGTAAAGTGCTGTCAAACTAGTCTATGAAGCTATCTATGAAAACCTAGTAATCTGCAGCACAATTGTAGTGGGGGGGGGGGGGTCCCTGCTTCATCTCTCTCTCAGCTAAGGGGTCCCTGGCCTGAAAAACATTGAAGACCCCTGACATAGACATAGCTTATTGATCCCATGAGGGAAATTCAGTTGTCATGGTAGTAGAAAATGGCGTTTCACGGTTCCCGTGGACATCAAAGAAACAATATTTTCAGTGATTTCCTGATTAGTAAAAGTGTGCCTGTCGGGTAATTACAGCTATTACCCCCGTGGCAATCTGGGAACCCATCGCCAACTGAAAATGAAAAACAGCGCCCTCTGCTGTTTGTTCTATGTCTGTTGGCTCTGGGCGGAAGAAAACGTAACGCCAGAGCGCAAGGAAACCGGTGTTTGTTGTATGCCTTCAGCGCATCACTTCCGGTTGGTGCGACTATGTTTTCATTCCCACTAACAATATTTCTACACGGAACACTAACACCACTTCTCCCAGAGAACATGGATCGTATTGGTTATAAGCCCACTTGTTTCTATGATGAAAGAGTAAGTTAAAATGTGAATATCTTTCCGTGGTTTTGTCTGCTCCGCGGACGCTATTGTTAAATTAGTTTCGGTTTGTTTCGAGGGGGGAAGGATCGACGGACACGTGAATCCCGCCCACTACATTTGATTGGGTAAAGCGCGGCCTGCTTCCTGATCTGAAGGCACGCCCATGCGCACATGTTATGACGAACCTCCCCGACAGATTCCAACGCAGTGCAGAAGCTGTTCTTGAGAGATTACCCCCGTGGAGCTTACAAAAGAGTACACTGATTGAAGCCCTTTATAGCAGAACAGACGCTACACAACCTGAGTTGCAACTGTACTTAGTACACTGTTTTCACTATGCATCAAATCTCTTCGCCAACAATAGGGGATCTACAAGCTCACAACGCGTCACATGTGAGCTGGTAGATCTGCTATCGCCCCGAGCATAGGGATGCCATGACTTTTCTTTTCTCATTTTACATGACTTTTTAATTGTTATTTTATCAGTAAAAATGTTTGCCAATTCTTTGGTGGCCCACTTGCAATAATCTCGCGGCCCACCTGTATTTGAGAACCACTGGTGTAGACTACCAGGTATTTCTGGAGCGGGCCCTCTGCTGGTTATCAGCTTGAAACATGCACTGTCTCAGCTGTCTCTATCTCTCTCAATTCAATTCACTTCAAAGGAGCTGTATTGGCATGAGAAAACATACAGTGTGTTTACATTGCCAAATCAAAAGGGAGGAAATGCATGTACAGTACAATTAAATGGAACACATGTCACATTGCAACTTGAAAAAACTAGCTTAATTGTTAGTCTCTCTCTCTCTCTCTCTCTCTCTCTCTCTCTCTCTCTCTCTCTCTCTCTCTCTCTCACGGCGTTCTCATTCTGCTTGAGCACCAAGCTGACAACGTTATTTGCTGTGCAGCTGGACACACACGCACACACGTACACACAAACACAGACACACACAGAGCTAGTGTACGCAGCTGACAGTAATGGCTTTATCAGTATACCTGGCTTCCTCTGGGATGATAAGACTATACACTCACACGCACACGCACACCTAGACGCACATGCACACACCCAATCGCATATTCACAAATATGTGAGCTTGCCTGTGTGCTCATAATAATCCTGTGTGTTTGTGTGTGTGTGTGTGTGTGTGTGTGTGTGTGTGTGTGTGTGTGTGTGTGTGTGTGTGTGTGTGTGTGTGTGTGTGTGCGTGTGCGTGTTTGAAATCAATATGGTTGCATCCCTACACAGCGGGGGGATTACGGCAGAAGAGGACCTGGCCGGTGGCCAGGTGATGAAAGGTGACTTTGTGACCTGCAGACAAATAGATTGCATGGGGAAGGAAAAAAAACAAACACACCGAAAAAAGCACAGCTGATGCTAATGCAGAGCAGCACTGACTGGAATAACACAGCTTTATGATAGCTGTGTTGTTGCTGTCCCAGATGGAGAGAAGAGGAGAGGGAGAGGGAGAGGAGAGGAGGCGAGAGGAGAGGAGAGGAGAGGAGAGGAGAGGAGAGGAGAGGAGAGGAGAGGAGAGGAGAGGAGAGGAGAGGAGAGGAGAGGAGAGGAGAGGAGAGGAGAAGAGAGGAGAGGAGAGTGATTCTACTGATGAAGGATAGTCCTTTCTCATTATTCACATCTTAATAGCCTGGACATGCCTCTGACCCTATAATAGATCACCTCTGTTCTCTCTACATATCTCTCTGCTATTCTCCATCCCATAAGTCTCTCTCTCTCTCTCTCTCTCTCTCTCTCTCTCTCTCTCTCTCTCTCTCTCTCTCTAAATCTGGTAACATCTCTGTCTGCTGTGTGTGAGTTTAATATAGATAAGGGTATTAAATTGAAACATGTAAAGCCAGTGATGTTCTGAGTAAAAATACAAATATTAAAAATAATAATTGCCTGTTTCCTCCCACTGATTTACATATCAGCTTAGAGGGATTCCTTTTAAATTAATTTCCATAATGTAGCCATTCATATAGCAGTAGGAAATAGACAACGCAATAGACAGACAGTCCAGTCACTAATAATCTTTCATGCAAATGGAAATTAGCCCGGCGTGGTATTGTACACATCCCATATGGATTGCATCATAAAAGTGCCTGTAGCCAGTACATGATGCAATGGTTGCATGCACAGTATTTTAAGACCTCGCAGTCAGTCCACAGGGGAGTTTACCCTCGCAAATACCATGAAGGCCTATTGCTGTAAGTTTATTTTTCATTAAACCCAATTATATGTTCCATTACCCAAAAGCCCCCTCAGCAGCACTGGGGATGGCGAGATCTTTTTTATTTCAGTCTAATCTTAGAGTCGCGTGGAGATTCATCACAGCACTTGGCAGCGCTGCAATCAGCCACAGATAAGGAACCTATTGTTGGTCTTGGGCAGAAACCTCCTATCTCTAACTTTTAGTTTTGTATGTGTATTTTTTGTGGGGCTTTTTTCCCGTAAATTAACACCCTACTTGATCATACCACAGCATAAAACAAAAGTACTTTTCCTGAAAAGTAACAGTTTTGGACATATGAGGTGTCCACCCGACACAGACAATATACTAAACAGACCTAAGAAAACACAAAGCGTTTACACAATAGGAAAACAAAGCCCCACTTCATTCTCTCCGAGATGCTCATGTATCACTAACAAGTACACAGTAAAATCCATCCATGTTGATTTATTGTAATGTATGTATTATTTGTTTTTTATTGAACATCTCTGACACGGGCACACATATTGCATGCACATTATTACTATCGTTGTAACTAAAAGTGCACGGCTGTGTTACTGTAGACATCAGTCGAGACGACTATTATCTGGGAGAGGTCAGGTTCTCACAAGACAGGAGGGAAGTTGAAATGAATTACATCACAGGTCTGTGTTGTTATCTCTAATACCCATGCACGCACACACAGCATTTCTGTTGTGGTGGTTATTGTTGGCCATAAAACCCTGCCAGGATGTAACTAAATGTATTCATGGCCGTGTAAGTCGGCAGACTAATAGCTGAGAGAGGTCAGTTTCTGTCTGGTTGTAACAGATCAACGGAAAACGGAAACAAGCCGCAAGCACGCACGCACGCACGCACGCACGCACGCACGCACGCACGCACGCACGCACGCACGCACGCACGCACGCACGCACGCACGCACGCACGCACGCACGCACGCACGCACGCACGCACGCACGCACGCACGCACACACTCACGCACGCACGCACGACACGTTTTGAGCTTGTGAAATATTTACACAATTTGGTTTCATAGTTTATTTTAGTTAATGCCCTTAGTTTACTTTTTCCCATTTTGTAAATGAATGACTAACACTTTTTGAACTTTGTATAGATATATAATATAAGAAAAAAAATCTGAAATACAGACATGCTCATTTGAGATTGTCGAGGGGGGGAAATAAAGCGTTGTTTCTAGCTCTGCAATATGCATAAGCACACACACACACACACACCACACACACACACACACACACACACACACACACACACACACACACACACACACACACACACACACACACACACACACAAGAGTGTGATAGTTTGTTGGGGGGTGAAGCAGGTGAAAT
>NC_137606.1:43488758-43506258 GCF_963280865.1 Gymnoscopelus braueri
TCTCAATGCTGCACATTGGGGGAGGGAGGAGGAGGAGCGCGGAGTGAGGCGGGGGCGGGGGTGGGCGCACAGATCGGTGAACCAATAGGAGCCCACGGATGTTTTCTCCAGAGATTTTGAATCTGCCACTCTAGGCCAGATATCAGACTGGCTGAGGCAGGCTAATTGTAAACTAGATAGCTTTTTTAAACAATGTCTTGTGAATTTGCTAATGTTTTAAAGCTGTTGCTGTTACCACAGCTGTTAACGCTTTGCTCTGTGATACAGAAGCTTGTGACCAACTAGATATTTATATAGCATACAGTATATACACGTTATGGAATGAGTCTAAAGTTAATATTTTTGGGTATTTGAAAATATAATGCCAACTGAGCTAAAAAGTTTGGGGCAACTGAGGACAACACCCCTGTACTATAAAAGCACAAAGCTGCTAGGAGCTGGAGAAGTGGTGGCTTCTGTTGTCTGTTTGTGATTCTGCCTTTTGTGATACTTTTAAAGTGGTGCGGCTGCTTCTCTCTCTCTCTCTCTCTCTCTCTCTCTCGCTCGCTCGCTCTCTCTCTCTCTCTCTCTCTCTCTCTCTCTCTCTCTCTCTCTCTCTCTCTCTCTCTCTCTCTCTCTCCTCTCTCTCTCTCTCTCTCTCTCTCTCTCTCTCTCTGTGTGTGTGTGTGTGTGTGTGTGTGTGTGTGTGTGTGTGTGTGTGTGTGTGTGTGTGTGTGTGTGTGTGTGTGTGTGTGTGTGTGTGTGTGTGTGTGTGTGTGTGTGTGTGTGTGTGTGTGTGTGTGTGTGTGTGTGTGTGTGTGCGTGCGTGTGTCTGTCCTGCAAGAAACCTCTAATCCCACCCAGTGAAGATATGCAGCTATGCTGTCATTAAAACTGGAATAAACTTCCTCCAGGGGTGGTTTAAATAGAACTGCTATTCCAGTTTTAGAATAGGTTTAATATTTCTGGTGCAACAGACTTCATCTAGGTTTAAGTGGAAATGTAATTGCCAAGGGATTCGTTTTAACCAGTTTTAATTAATAATTACTAGATTTAAATGAAGTTTAAAGGGTTAATCACATAAATCCTTGCGTCCTATTCTGGGCAATGTTAATAGGTGAACATTTGAGGAAAATAGGCAAACATTAGGTTGAAATAACATGTCACATTGGGGCATGCTGTGAGCTTTTAGTTCGGATATTTTTGGTGAAGAGAATTTGTGCTTTGTGGAGATGGGAAAAAAGTATAGACCGTGGGCAAGTATATATGGTGGATAAATTATTAACTAATACCATTGACTAACGTTGAAAAAATCTATTCATAGTACTGTATATTTGGCATAAAAGCAACACAGTGAAGTGTTCAAAACCTCTCCTGCCATCATAGATGTTTGTCTTTTCCTTCATCTCACTCTCCATTATCATGTCTTCAATGTTGTGCATGAAGGTGATAACACTGAATGTGCTCATGTCATTGATGAACTGAACGTATCCGTTTGCTTCTAGTGAACGTGAACGTGAGTGTTGTTAACGCAAGATTTAACAAAGCTCACTGTTGCATGATGGCGAATAAAGAAGCCAGATTGTGGATTCATGCAGCACACTGATAACGACCGGGAACGGGCATTGCATCTACGGCATGCATTTACTACACCGCTTTTTTCCACTTTATGCATAACATGAGATGGCTTTTAAAAGTAATCTCTGATTCTGTAATGGCACAGTATTTCATTTAGTTTGGTAAGTGGTCAATGAATGGGTGCTGGGGATTGCTGGATGGGTAGGACGGTGTTCTCTTGAAAAACGAAATAGCTTGGAACAGCTCATTAAAAAACGAAAATGAAGAAATTCATGTTGTAGAGTGGGCTGTTAAAAGCATCTAGCTGGCCTGAGTCAAACTGTTGATTCAGTTCTTTAATTATTTCCTTTCAGTTCAACTGAAAGGAACAAAATCCTTGTCAGTCAGCTTTCTTTACAAGAGTCTGTTCCAGGTAGAAAATCATCAACTAATAACAGTAAAGTATTCTGGGAAAATCATTTTCAACTACAAATAGATGAGGGGGTATGGATCGATGACAGCCCTACAAGTCCTACTATGGTTTGAAAAAGTGTTACGTTTAATGCCCTTGGAGAGACTATCATATGTTCTACGGGGTACCTTGTCCGAATTTGTAGAAGCTTGGCTGCCCTTAGCACCATACATAGGGGATGAGTGGCTAAATGTATTTTGTATTGGAGTGACGGAGGATGTCAGTTAGTTGCCATACTAATTGGGAGGCAGGGGATGGATACAAATGGTAGAGCTCTATATGGGAGAGAGGTTGTTGGAAGCAATATTGTGATGATTGTCTACCTTTCTGTCAAATAAAACATATTGAAACAGTCATCTGTCCGTCCTTTGAGCGCTGTTAGAATAGTGAACTAGTTCAAATTCATCATTCATAATTGTTAATGTTAGCCTTTTTCGCAGAATGTCCTAATAGGACATGGCCATAGGGACGCTATTGGGGTAAATCTGTGTGAACTAGCTCTGGTAAAGTGAACTTACACAACACAGAATGTTTTTGCCTCTCTATCTCTCTCTCTCTCTCTCTCTCTCTCTCCATTTCTCTCTAATGTGTCTTGACTCTTAAGCACAAAGGGCATAACATTATGCAATGTCTGCGTCTGTGTTCCATCTTCTGTCCTCCTCTGTCTCTGTCTCTGTCTCACTTCCGATAAGCACACTTTAGCACCGGTCTCGCCGTCTTTGCTACTTGTCTCTTGTCACAATGAAACAGCATTAACTTGCTCCTTCCTGAACACCCACACAAACACACGCGCGCCCATGCATGCCCGCAACTTCAAACAGAAGTCTTTATAGTCCCTATGTTTTCATTGATAAAGCTCACTGAAACACATTAATTCGGAACTGTGGGCTTTAGACCAGCCTGAGAGCCCTCTTACAATTTTACATGTTATTTGCCAAACCTGCACTTTCCAGGATTTGGAGCATTAAAATGCATAGTTTATACAACGGGGGATTTAGGGTATAGTCCAAGTTACTTAACATTTCCCTTTACTGAAAGCTGAGAGTGAAATACTGTACTGTAGGATATGCAACGGGTGAACACACTTGTTGGGCTGAAGGATATAGGGGGTGCATTTAGGTCCAGAAGTCTTAAAAGCTGGAATCTGGAACTTATTTTAATGACTAACATGTTATTTTAACCATTCCCTATGGTAGAGTATGTTAATACAATATAAGTAGGTTGCACATCCTCAGTGATCGGAGGTGGTCTCTTCCATTGAGAAATGTTGACCCTGGTGTCAGGTAGGACATCAGCTCATAAGCAGCACGCCGTAATGTATCTCCCCTTACCCAGTGGGCATTACCTCTTGTATGAGCGGTATAAATGTTATCTCATGCTGGAGACGGGTTTGAATCCTGGGTAGGACATACAAGTTATGGATTGCAGCTTTACTGGCGTTTGTTTACTCAGTGTTAATTTAACTCTGAGAGTGCATAAATATAACCAAATGGATGCGCAAGCACTCTCAGGTTACAAATGGATAAATAAACCGTGATTTACTGTCTACGCCACTGGGCAATATATCATGAACCTTTTAAAAATGAGAAAGGTTATTTGTTTTAATTTCCCCACTAAAGTTTGTCCAATATATGCTGGCCTGCCTGGATACACAAGACTGTTTGAAGGGGGCTTTTTTTTCTCCCTGAAGGTGGAGATAATTTGCAGTTCAGACAAGCTTCGGGCTCTATTGTTCTGCCAATCTGCTGTTCCCTACCGGCTGTTGCAATTACGCTTCCAAACCCTGCTTGTTTAAGTGAATGGAACCAGGGTGCAAGAATCCAAATTAAACAACATAACTTTCAGTTATGCTGGCTACTTTGCTCCATACTAATGTCTCGCTTTTGCTTTTTTCCCCCTCTTGGCTAACAAAAAAAGTGTCTCAGAGTATCCTGTATTGACTTTATTATTAGTTTGTTGCTGTTCTGTACAATCTGTAGGCCAAATTGTTATTGTTTACACAGTCTGCAGAGCAGGCCACAGCAACATTCTGCTGCTTACCTGTATGAGTGACAAATACAGGTATCTGTAATTTAATCTTTAATCTCTTGAATCTTTAGTCAATACAATTCAACAAGGTAATAGACTAAAAAGCTCAGAGCATTGGCGATCTGTGATGTCACAGAATTTGAGGGTATCAATTCAGAACTAACATGTCTAGGTCTGCATCATACTGCTAGTTACAGTATGTGTGAGTAATGTGATTATAGCGTAAGCCTTAGTGTGCTTATGTATTGTGCTGCAGTAAACAGACTTTAACGTTTAATATGTACTCAACTAAGAGTGCCCGGTGTTTACCCTAGGATGAAGTTGTGGCGCGGAGGACCTCCTGCAGGTGTCTTTGAGATTGACAGTGTCACAGAGTCATGGTGGCTATTTACAACCACAAACAGCAATGTCCTTCTCTATCAGTCCCCCCTTGTACAAACAACATCACTGACCGCTTAATTGTTCTGATACACACTGAGGAGGGCTTGATGGCGAAACACGTCTGTTTATGCCTGTGCCTTATTCATTAAAAAGTACCAGAAGGACTTTGGAGTGCTGGCTATTCTTTAGTGTGTACATTGTGAGCCGTGCACCCAGCAAATTGGACTGAGGGTGCTCATTTTTTGTTTCTACCGCTTTCTTTTTCTCCCAAATGAAGTCAGTGTGGGTTGGATTCTGCAGCTAGCATTATCTCCTTATAACTCTATGGCAGGGGTGCCCACTGCCCAACCAGTCGCCCGCGGGCTGATTGCCAGTGGACCGCAAGATTATTTTGGATACATTATTTCATTAATTCGAAGGGGAGATAAAATAAACAACAACTTTCGGGCGGTCCCATGGATGGTTATTGACTGCCACACCTACCATTGAGCTCGATGTATACTTCAGTGTATGGTGGTACCGTAAATAACAGATCTACACGCTCTCTACAAGCTCACAGCATTCATGACAAAACGTACAAATCTACTGTTGTAACTTGATTTAATATGCTGACGTGGGATATGAAGCGATACGCCGTTCGGCAAATACAAGCTTCAAGTTACTCACTATCGATGCCTCCATTGCATGCATCCTAATGAACAGCCAAATTCATACTTCGTCGCACGACGGTGTCGCGCACCTACAGTACAAGCTAATCATTTTAATAAGAATTAAGCTGTGGCCACCCAATTCAAGAAGTGGCGGCCCTCCACAGTTTAAATGCATTTAGGGGAAACACTGCAGGTATTTCTAAGTTAACCACTTTGAAGTATGCTCTAGTCTAAATATCTTCAAGTGGTGCCATACATTTTTTGAAGGACACTGACTCACACTATCAACTAAGAAAACACGCATCTGAAAGAATCTTTGCTTTACAGTTTCCTTTTAAGTGTGTGCCATGAATACAATTTCTAATTGCAGCAATGAACTCAAATTAATGGCTGTTAAGTGCATAATATTATAGAAGTTTCTCTGATATTTTTCTGTGTGTGATCATTTCAATGAAATGTCACATTTAAAGTTCACATCAGTTCTGATGACCAACACATTGAGTGTAATGATAAACAACAAGAACATCTCACATTAAAATGATGTAGGCTACTTGGAAAGAAAATGTACTTTGTACACAGTAAAATCCCAAATGTTAATTTAACTCTGATGGTCTACTAATGTCATTTGTACGCTCTTGGAGGTAATTTAACACACAGGATATTACTGTGTAGGCCAACAAAATGAAGCCCGTGAAAAGGGGATGGCATACTAAAGCACTAACAGCATGACATTTGAAACTCAAACATAACAGTTCATAAGTAAAGAGCATTAATCAGATTGACCTTCTTCTCCTCGTTTCTTGTCAAGTAATGATTGTGGCGCAGTGGGAGACGTTTGCAGCAAACCAGTGGTGTGCTGGCCATCTGGCGTACCGGGACAATTCTCTGTGGGCCGTTGTGTCGGTGGCCGGTGAGCCGTCAAACCTGCCGACCCTCTCTGTGTGCCTGTCATGCATCATATATGTCATGTGTGTTCCGGGACTATCACAACCAGTTTAAACTAAAGCTGCAATCCGTAAGTTTCATGTCCTACCCGGGATTCAAACTCAGGTCTGTACAATGGACCACAATGTAAACAAGGCGAGCTATGTTAGTGCACTGTGGTTGTGTACCGGAAGTTGAGAGTTGGGTAAGTCCCGGGAAAGACGCACTGTCATTGGCCAGTAGTCACTTTGAGTGGCAGTTGGGGCAAACGCAGTCCCCACCAACATATTTACGATTCTGTCCCTATCGGTACATAACTCGGACGGCGCTTAGTCGACTAGCAGACCATCGGCCGGTCGTCGCGGGCACTCGCGCCTGGGGGCGCTCGGGCGCGGCTCCTCGGCCTCAAGGTCTGCCGAGTCGGCGCGCCTCCGTCATGGTCCAAAACTAAAAAACGTAGTCCGCGGATGTTTGAAAATAATGTGTCCCAAGCGGGAGTGGAACCCAGACTCACAATGGTAGTGGATTGGGAGTCTAATGATTTGCGAGGTGCACCACTGTGGGTGATGCTGAGATAGGGTATTCGGGCTGTATTAGAATGTGATGTCCTAACTCTTCTATTGTAGAAGAAACACTGTGCACTTACATATATGGCGTAAACAAGGCTTTTTGTGTTATCCTTTTAGCATGCAGGCAGTGTACTAATGGAACCAAATGGACCCTCGTTACGGGTCCATTTGGTTCCATTTGTACACTCTCAGAGTTAAATGAACACATACGATTGTACAGTGTAGATTGGGGTCCCGGAGATAAGACAAGACAAAACAAAACAAAACAACAAAACAACAAAACAACATAACGCGTCAAGTGCTACTTTGTCCAGTTGGCCGTCGACGCGTTCGACGCGCTTGACGCGCGTTCATTGTTTAATCTCTGATTGCGCTATGCTGCTTAATATTCAATGTTATTCTCGAGTTCCACTTATTTCACGGACATCTGCATCCGGTTCCATGACCTGGATTCCGTTTCCGGTTTTTGATTTTTTTTCCCCAGTCATTTTCGTCCAAAATAGGTAAATAAACGGGTTTTCACACGGTATAACGGACAAACGGACAGGTTCTCTTCTATAATCTATGGTCTGGGTGACGATCAGTCATCGCCGTCGTGTATCACATCGTAATTTTCGCCGATCAAAACAATCTGGGACGACGTCACATCCGTTTTCATGTTTTTCCTTGTCTAATCTATCAAGAAGGGTGAGAGAGACCCAACGACATGATCAAGCTGTCATGTGCTGCTCTCTAGTGGCGGATTTGTGCTGGGTCTTTAAATTATGTGTCCTTAAATTATTTTCATGAGAAAAATTCAAAAAATAAAAAAACACGAACATTGCTGGCACTGGGGGAGTACTTTATGAAAATACTCTGGCAGTCAAAGAGTTAAAGGCCTTTGCAGACAGGGTGCGATTTTTCGCACGAAAAAAACTGACAATATAATTTTTTTAATGAACACGTGGTTCTCAATGACCTCATGCACACCGGCTCCGAATTTACCGTGCGGCGATGCGATGCGGCGATGCGTTTTTTTTTCAATCGAACACAGTTCGATTCGTGCTGAAAAAACTGATTGACTAATCGCACCCTGTCTGCAAAGGCCTTAACACTAACGATTTGACTGAGTAGTAGACTTCCCTGGGAGCAGAGCATCTTGAGCTTTCTTCTCTTTCACAGCTTGTTTGTAGTGTTATCTCCCAGACGTTTCCTGACACTCCAAAGATAGAAACGCACGGCGACACAGGGTCTCATTTGCTCTCTTCTCACCTCTCAACACTCAGTGGGTGGCACACTTTGAAGTCTGTGCCTCCATCGCAGGAACATTGGCTCCTGGTACAATTATTTTCTGTTTCCTTTTTTTGGCCTGGGTATATCCGTCGAGTAAAGAGGTTTATTTTTCTGTGAGCGTGTCTGCTGGACCGATTAATGTCAGATTTCTTGTGCACGCTGCCAGTAGGCCACATAAATACCGCCACAATTTATTTATTTCACATTTTATACTTTTTGAAATATTTCCCTTTAACTTTATTATATAAGTCAGATGGGCTCTGATCGGACTGAAACGTTGTCCACATTTGGAGTCTTTTGGCGTCATGTCATAGATATGTCATTAGACGACTGACGTCATTGATGAATGAGCAATGATGACGACGCAACGCACAGAAGAATGCCCACTTCTGGTCAGACCAAGGAGGAGCCAGGCCCGGAGTCAACCCACAGTGCCTAGAGCCTCCTAGTGTCGCCAACACTTGCTGCTAACATCTCACCTGCCACCCAGAACCCTAACCCCCTAATTAGCACTCCCCTCAAGAGACAGTGGGGGCAGTAGCATGCCACTTGGACACAGGCCGGGGTCTGATCAGCCTCGGTCGGGTCGCCTGGAGGAGGGTGTCTGTTGCAAGACCCGAAACACCCAGTGACTCCAGGAAACAACACTGATGATGTGTCCAAGTTTGTGCATCAGCAGATGTTTTTGTTTAATGACGTTACGGACTGGAGCCATGCTGTTCCCATGTGGATCACAAGATCCACATGATTCAATTTTAAGTCAAAGTGAAATCTTCTCGTTGTTTTGTTGTTTTCCTTTTGTGTTAATCCAATGAGCTTGACAGACCGTAGGATGAGAATCCAGGGCACAAGTGTGTATTTCCTGTTTGTTTTTATGGCGCGGTGAGCCATCTAGAAGTGTCTGTCTGTTCGTCTCTCTGTCCATCCGTGGCTAATCTTCACGCAAACCACAACACCAATCAGCGCCAAATTAGTTGTGCTATGTGCTAAGAGCTGAAACCCCACTACCTGGTTTTAAAAGAGCAAGAGCATGACCAGATTAAGCATTATCTGAAGATACAGCAACACTTTTTCTTCAGGGAACATGTTTGGGGGCCGAGGGGGGGGGGGGGGGGGGGAGTGTTTCTAGAGATATTGACCCCCCTGCTAACACCTGACAGCAATCTGCTGAGTAAAGCCGACATTGTGTTGTATCAGGAGTTGTGTACACCTGTCTCAAATCAAAGCTAATCCAACGTTAACACTCCTTACATGCAGAACCAGAGGGGGTTATCGCTTTATAAATCTCTGTTATCATGATGTGTGTGTGTGTGTGTGTGTGTGTGTGTGTGTGTGTGTGTGTGTGTGTGTGTGTGTGTGTGTGTGTGTGTGTGTGTGTGTGTGTGTGTGTGTGTGTGTGTGTGTGTGTGTGTGTGTGTGTGTGTGCGCGCGCGTGTGCGTGCGTGCTGTATGTGTTTCAGACTAATGCTAATCCCCCATCCTGTTAGCACAGGGTCGGGTTACTGCTGATGCTAATCTCCTTGTTGTGTTAGTGTGGGATCGTGCTTGCGCTAATCCGGCTGTCGGAGAAGTGCTGACCGATTAGAAAGCCACACTGATCTCCTGAAATGACGCCACCTTGATCTCACTCACTAGCTACAAAAAAGAAGAGAAAAAAATATGTATTACCTGTTACATGCCCTTGTAGCTTAGTTCATGTCCATCTCTCTCTCTCTCTCTCTCTCATTTTTAACTTGCTCTCAGATGACTATGTTACTTAATCTCTCTATCCTGCTGACCTCCTTCTCACTTTAACTCTTCTTTTGTCCTTTCTCTTTCTTCCTCCACTAAGTAATCCCTCACAATCCATCCCTCTCCCCGTCCTCCCCTTGAAGCTATATAATGTCAGAGCTATTCAGGATTCATTCAGGATTTCAGGTGCTTTTCGTTGTTTTCACACTTGATTAATGGCACGTTATCCTCATCCTCCACCATTTGCTATTGTTCTGTCTTATCTTGACAGTCATGGAACGCATTTCTACATTGTCCTGTTGTTTTATGTCTTGCCCCGGTGATATCTCTGTCTTGCTCGGTTGAAGTTCACTCTCCTTCAATCAACTGAGCAAGCGAGAGTAAAATAAACAGTGCTGTTTACCCAGAACAAACTACCTTGAGCCTGAGAATACAGTGCGTCATAATACCTCCACCCTCATGTCTCTATTGGATTCCTCTCACATTGACCTCCATTGTTCCAATTGTGCTAAAAGTGAGGTCTGCATTAAAGGGTGATCCTTCAGAATGTTCTTAGATGCCACCGGTGTGTCTCTGCCCTAATGTCACTGGGACAAATTCCTGGGACTCTTATTTTCATGCAAATAAGTTGATTCTAATTCTGATGAAAAGTTTCCAAAACGGATTCCAAGCAACAACTTGGCTGTGAAGGGTCTGTCCTCGACAGACCCTGTGGGGGAGATGCAGTAATGACTAACCACTTAAACCCCATACGTTGTTGAGGGGAGTCCCTCGGGGCTCTATACTAGTGTCTTTTCTGGTTGTGAGCTTGTTGATCTGCTATTTTCTGCAAACGTTTTCCCGGAATACAGATGCTGGGGTTTCAGTGGTTAATCCGTTCACCCAGTAAAATCCATGGTGTTAATATGCTCTGAGTTATTATAACTCAGAGCATGTAGAAATGCTCTTAAACTAAATGGACACCTTATACGGGTCCATTTGGTTTCATTTGTACAGTCTCGGAGTTACCCAAGCCGTGCTGCTCATTATGCTGAGATAACGTTGCCCGGGATCAAACCTCAGAACCTTATACGATTCAAAGGCGAGCACTGTACCGACGATCTACCCGGACACAAAGGGGATAGACGCCCTCGTTGCTCCACTGATAAGCAACAATAAGCCACCCGACCTACTTACAGTACTTACTTATTTTACTGTGCGGTTGAACGCACTCTCTCTGGCTCCCAGAGTATCTGTCGACTGAACGTTCACCCAGGGACTTGGAGGACAGGATGATGATGAAAGACAGCACGGGGAGGGCAAAAGTAGCAAGGGGAGGGAAAGGAAGACAGACAGAATGAGACAGAGGGAGGGATGGGAAATCAGAAGGAAACAGCCACTCCGAATGCTAATGAATTAGTGATGCAACGTGTTGACATTACTCTCTCTCTCTCTCCCCGCAACTTCCATGTCTCTCTATCTCTTACAGTATCTGCATCTTTCTCTCTGTCTTTCTCTTGACAGGGCGGTTGTCCTTTCTAACTTGTCATCTGGCGTTGTTGCCCCAAGGCTATAGCGATGTGATGGGAATGTGAATTCAAACAGCGCTGCCGATACTTGAAGAAGTTGTGACTTCGCCAGAAGACGGTAGGTCACCCCCTATTGTTCCTGTTGTTCCTGTTGTTGTTGTTTTTTTTTATGCGCTTTCCACGCAGGATGACGATTATACAGTTACCTCGGCGACGATTACAAAATGGCTGCCAGGTGTGTACCTATAGCTTTGATCCTGACTTCGCGGTTGTTGTGGATTCATTGTGGTTTGGGCTGGCGTTCAGTTGTTACTATACTAAGAAGGTTCTGGTTTGAACTGGTCCTTTCATTGTGGAGTTTGCATCTTCTCGCTGTGTTTCTGTACTCTGTACTCCAAGTCAGATGGACTTGGCTCTCTAAATGTGCCATAGGAATGAATACAAGTGTGAGTGTCTTATTGATATCAGCCAGCTTATTACTGGGGCAGACATCTGGTGCTTTATACTACAACCTCCTGCCCACAGGGCCAGCTTTGGCCTATTTGCTGCCCTTATTTGATGAAGAGTAGAACGTTTTGCTAGAATGTCACAATGTATTGGTCAAAACATTTTAATGAATAAAACAATTAGGCCTACTGAGGCCAGAGAAAGTTCAGTGCACAAGAAACTGCCAAAGACAGGAATTGGTTAGCTTTCTTGATAGCTTCCTTCTGATGACAATTGAAAGGTTTTCTCACCCTACCCCTGCCAACTTAGTTATTTGCATAGTGTGTTGGATAATTGAATTGCAGGTAATTAACCCATTCAATCCGGGAACGCATCTCTGCCATTTTCGATTTCTTTGGCTATTCAAAAATAGCAGATATACAAGCTCAAAGTGCGCCACACTATCTACAAGAAATCTAAAATGACATAGATCCGTCCCGGATTGAATGGGTTAACAGTTACGTTGTCTACTGCAGTATGTCTTATCTAATCTGAAGAGGGGATGTCATTGTCGATGATATTGATGACATGCTCTATCTGAGAAAGGAATGGTTTATGGTGTGTGATCGATCATGTATGATTAGGAGTGGAGGGAGCCAGGTCCAATGAATATGAACATTTTTACTTTCTCCTTTCCAGTTGGATACCCTATATACCAAACGGATGGTGCCATGATTGAGCCCATGTCACCCATGCCATGGGACCTACACTGCAAAAGTTTTAATAGTATGTGCAAATGAAACCAAATAGACCTGTATCGGTCCATGGATCAGAACCTGTATGGGTCCATTTGGTTCCATTTCTACACACTCTGAATTACAGGTCCATAAGGGTCCATTTGGTGGTGTTCACACTTTGCTCTTGCGATGAGTGTGTGAGTAGGTGGATCTGCTCTGTTCGCTTGAAATAACACTGGAGTGTTTGCATCGTGTCTGTCCTTGATGTGGAAACAAAGGTACAGTACGATCACCACCTGAGAAAATGTGACCTCAACAAAACATGATACTGTATACTCTAGCTTGGTTTCACTCTGAGAGCACAGACAAGGATGAATTATAGTTCCTGGAAGTACAGTAGAGGTGTGTGTGTGTGTGTGTGTGTGTGTGTGTGTGTGTGTGTGTGTGTGTGTGTGTGTGTGTGTGTGTGTGTGTGCACGCGCGCGCACGTGCGCGTGTGCACGTGCGTGTGTGCACTGTGCACTGTTTTTTTGCTGCCTGTTAGAATAATACATGTGTTCACATTGTACCTAGTACAAAACCCAGAGTTTGAACGGTGTGCCACGCGTGTGTCACATAGAAACCTTTTCCTTTATCTAACAGGTGACAAACAGCATCTCAAAAGAAATGTTAAGATGAGTGTATGTACCATGGACTGCTGAGCTCGCTGACACGAGGCAGCCTCGGTCAAGGTCACATCAGGTGTAAAGGTCACATCACAGAAGGTGTAGTTGATGTTGGCGTCCAACATGGAGTTTCATCCCATGCGCCGATTGGCTCATTAGACGGCGTGGGGATTCAATCCAGAGACCCTGACCTCTGAATCCCTCATATTGAACCAATTCCATAGCTCCTCACCTTAGAATGGATACTATTATTGCTGTCAGGTGGAAACCTTGTGTTTCAAGTCTTTTTTTGTACATTTGTAAATGTTTTAACCAATAATTAAATACATACATACATACATACATACATACATACATACATACATACATACATACATACATACATACATACATACATACATACATACATACATACATACATACATACATACATACATACATACATACATACATACACACACCACAATTCATGAGGTTTTCACCTGACAGTGATGATACAAATGTTCAACAGCAAGTGTGTTTGTGTGTGTGTGTATGTGCACATGCCTATTTATTTTTGCCCATGCTTGTGTGTGTATTTATTTACAAGGATGTGTGTGTGGGTGTGTGTGTGTGTGTGTGCGTGTGCGTGTGCGTGTGCGTGTGCGTGTGTGTGTGTGTGTGTGTGCGTGCGTGTGTGCGTGCGTGTGTGTGTGTGTGTGTGTGTGTGTGTGTGTGTGTTCCTGGGCTGATGAAGGCGCATTTGAAGTGACAGGCGAAGGGCTGACTCATGCATTGCTGATTGCGACATCCTTTTTTCCAACCATTCTCAAGTTTGTTTGTGTGTGTGTGAGGGTGGAGAGGGAATGTAGGAGTGAATTAGACCATATCATAATGAACAGAAATGGAAATAGAAATAATTCATTCATTTCCATTTCTGTTAATTATCTGGCTATAGTGGCCTGCTATTATACACTGTAGAAACAGTATAAACAGTATAAACAGAATAAACGTCAACAATTCCATCCTCCTATTTCATAAAGGAAACGCTGCAGTGCCCAAAAGGGAAACATTTTAAACTGCTTTCATTTAAAAACAAGCTCTAGGTACAGGGGCGACATTGAGATTCAGGAACCGGCTGAGAAAGGGAAATTGTCAAACCTCAGACAGTGTAATGTTTATTCATTTATTTTCCTTCGCCATCCCACAAAGTCTCAAAATGTATTTGCTCTGTGTATTCTCCGTCCCTCCGGGATGGGCTGTGCAGAGCGGCTTTATCTGTTCTCTCTTTTGCCTCTGAGTGTGGTTCAATCTGCCATCTTCCACAGTCCACCGGTGATGTGGAATCCCTCTCCTCCTGCCACCGGCAGCCTTATCACCCCCAGGCTGCTGTGTGCCCGCCACGACAATACCAGAATCTAAATATTGGAAACTCTCAACTACAGCACACAGTTCACACGTATATCCGGGTGTCTGTGGCTAATCACGCAAACCACTGAACCGATCAGCACCACCTTTCTTGTTATTATTGGCAGATACCGTATTCACCGTATTCTTGGCCCTTCTCCGGGCGGCACCATTGTCCTTTTCTGCTGCTTCATTCAATATCTGTCCACTTCCTCCCTAGTAGGCTATAGAGCATCGCAGTTCCCGCCCACTTCCTGGTTTTTCGTGGTGCCGGAAGGAACAACTCAATGCATTTTTCCCATTGACATTTCCAAAAATATTTATATCTATTAATTTAAGCCTCGAATCAAGCCATCAGGACATGACATGAATCATCATGATTTTTTTCTGTGTTTTTTTTTATTTTATATTTAATTATATGATATACTATATTTAATAAATACCCTTTGTTTTGCCGTTTTCAAAAAAAAATAATCACAGAATCAAACGTTTTATGGTCATGATTCATGTCATGTCATGATGGCTTGATTCGAGGCTTAAATTAATAGATATACATATTTTTGGAAATGTCAATGGGAAAAATGCATTGAGTTGTTCCTTCCGGCACCACGAAAAACCAGGAAGTGGGCGGGAACTGCGATGCTCTATACAGTGTAATGCAGGTCATCAGTGTGTTGCCAGATTTTGCAAGAGAAACAAGTGGCCAGGTCTATGAAAACAAGGCCCGAAAAAAGCGACTATAGGCTAAGTTTTACCACTTTACATCAGCTATTTGAAAATAGCAGGTCTACAAGCTAACAACGCTTGTTGTGAGCTTGTAGATCTGGTATTTTCAAAAAATATTGGGGGAAAAAGTGAGATTTGTTGAATATTTTTGAAACATTCCAACAACAAAAATCCCTGGCACAAAAAAAACAGGGGTCCCTGGCACAAAATATTTTCAGATGGGGGTCCGCGGACAAAGACATATTAATCTGGGGGTCCTTGCCATGAAAAAAATGTGGGAACCACTGGTTTAAAAGACATTAGGAAGCAAGCCAAAATAAGCAACTACACTTTTATAAGCAGACATGGCAACACTGGTAAACAGGAAACCCCTTGATATGGGGCTCCGCACCCCCCCCCCCCCTACTCCCCTACCTTCCTACCTACTTCCTGGGCGTGGCCCAAGGAAAATGCAAATAATAAATACAAAATACAAATAATAAATGCAATGCATTGTGAGCTTGTAAATCTGCTATTTTCTGTATTCGTGGCAATCGCTTACAAGTGGCAAGTGCTTACATAGTTAGGCCTATTGTTCTTAACGCTGCAATCCATACATGTTATGTCTGTTGTAGAGAATTGCAATGTCTAATCTACAATAAAGATGGTGACACATCTACTAATGCGGTGTGCCTTATGCTTCAAATAACTTTAATGACATTGTCAACCAGTGGGTATTCTACCCAACACCAGGGTCTAAACTTCTCAATGGAAGAGTAGAGGGACCACCAATAACCACTGCAGATGTGAGTTATTATTAACAGAGAAATAATGTTTTATTCATTAAAATATGTTCCGGATTGTAGTTTTAATATAACTTAAATGCACAGTTGGAACATTAAGAGAACCATCTCTAAGAATGCAACACATTGTGAGCTTGTAGATCGGCTATTTGTGACAAAGAGATTTAGTGTAGATGGAAAAAAGTGGTTCAAGAGCAGAGGCAACTCGGGACCAGTTTAAGAAGTCAGGGTTTAAGTAGTTAATGTAGTAGAGCCATGTAATACAACTTAACATTGAATGCTGGTGAAGTTCTGAGCGTTCCAGACAGCCTGTGCTGTACAATCAGGCGTTTTAACGAGACTCCGTTTAAAAAATGAGTGTAGTGCATTTTGGGAATACATCTCTCCAGATGCTGCGCCTGCATACAGTAGGGATTGTGCAAATTTAAATATGCAGGGTGCAGTTACTATACACTGCTGTAATATATCACAATGATAGAAGACTGTCCGCCTCCCCATAGACTGCTTATCTCTCTGTTTTTAGAACACTTTCTCTGTATCATCCTAATGCATATTATTTATTTATCCAACACTCTTTACCCGTCTCTTCCTCTCTATGCATTATATATATGTATAGAGAGGAATATACTGGGAGCAGTATATTATTGCTCCCCCTCCCCTCTCTCTCTCCCCCGCACACTAGCCCTCACAAGCTAATTGTGTCCCATATCCTTTGATATCTTCAACGGTTAGCGCGTGTGTGTGTGTGTGTGTGTGTGTGTGTGTATGTGTGTGTGTGTGTGTGTGTGTGTGTGTGTGTGTGTGTGTGTGTGTGTGTGTGTGTGCGTGCGTGCGTGCGTGCGTGCGTGCGTGCGTGCGTGCGTGCGTGCGTGCGTGCGTGCGTGCGTGCGTGCGTGCGTGTGACTCCCTCTGTTCATTCTCCGTAATCTCCATCTGATCACTTCAGAGCTGACACGACGAGGGCGAGGAACAGTGGGCACACTCATCCAATTATTGATGGAGTTTGACCGTGTGTGTGTGTGTGTGTGTGTGTGTGTGTGTGTGTGTGTGTGTGTGTGTGTGTGTGTGTGTGTGTGTGTGTGTGTGTGTGTGTGTGTGTGTGTGTGTGTGTGTGTCTGTCTGTGTGTCTGTGTGTGTGTGTCTGTCTGTGTGTCTGTGTGTGTGTGTGTGTGTGTGTGTTGTTTGTGCACGTGCCCGCGTGTGTCAGTGTTAGAGTAAAGGATTACAAGTATCCTCTCACAGACGATCCTTAGTGATTAGAGGCCTTTTTTATTGTATGTGCTGCTGCCTTTTATTGTTTATTGCTCTGAACATTACATTACAGCGAGTGCATAGATTTCCACTACATTATGCTCTCCAGCGGGAATTGAACCTTCAACCTGTGGAGCCCCAACGGTCACTGTACAACAAAGTGGTTTAATAATGAATCACTTAAGAGGGCGTCCCGAGTGGCGAGGTTGGACGCAATCGGCCAATCGCAGGCGAGAAAGGGGCAAGGCTCTGGATATCGCACACCCGTTGGAGAAGAATTATTTGTATTCTATTGAGCGATGATGGGTTTCTCAATCAGCGGGTCAGGGTTGTTAAGTGGGTCACACAATCTTCTGACTTAACAGAGGAACATTGGATTATGTAATATAGTGAGGTCCTGACTTACAATTACAGTACATCAGGCATTTAGCAGACACTCTTATCCAGAGGTTGGAG
>NC_137606.1:43513758-43556258 GCF_963280865.1 Gymnoscopelus braueri
GTAAGGTAAGGTCGTCAAGCGTTGGATAGAGTATGTAGGTGATTGTGAGGTGAGATTTCTCCGATTTGGCACAGTAAAATGTTTACCAGTGCTGGAATAATTGACCTTCTCACATGATTTGAAACGAAAAACTGAACTGACCTACCGAGGTATTTGTTTGGTGAAAGGTCAAAGTTCAAAGAACCACGACACGCTCACATAGTGTACGTGTGTACACTACCGCATTTGGGTGACAACATCCTCAGTGTTCATTTAAACATTTTTAGATTACAAATGTACAAATTCATTCTCTCAGATGTATTTACACATTTTAAAAATGACTAAACCGGAGAAACACAGCTCATTCTTTTAAAAACACATTTAATATGCAATAAAAAAAGACAAATGATTCAACACTAATTCATCTTCATCAGGCATCAGAGAGACTCTGATTACTAATGAAGACATAGTAGCGCTGAATTTTGTTTTTGTTTTTTTTGGAGCATTGAATATGTGTGCTGAGTTCATCTTCATGTGAAGTGACCCAGAAACTTTGCTGATTTAAATGTCTATTTCTGAGCTCCGGGATTCTTAGGAAGCTGGCTTGAAGCACGGGTGTTTCTCTACAATTGAAAGGGGTCAAGCTAATTGTCTGCAGTGTAAATATGAATGAACATAGTAGCTTATTTGGTCGCTGTCCAATCCTTGTTCTGAGCTGGAACACCTGCTGTAGGACAATGTTTGGATCTCTGACCCAATTCAGATCCACTGGGATCATCAGATCCACTGGGACCATCATTGGTTGTAAATTAAACCCACGAGGTTCCACCAAAACCCTGCACACCTTGAGCTTGTTAAAAACCTGCCATGATTGACATATCTGTGTCTATTATGCACGCCCACCACACCCCAGGTGGGATTGGGCTGAATCATTCCATAAAGGTGAGTTATTATCAGAGGAAGGTCATGGGCATTCATTTTTTATTTATGTTTCAAGCGTTGGTATCTACATGTTTACAACGTGAATGGAGAGGCTGAATCGTTGTGTTGCAGAGGACTGATGTCATAGTACTGACTTCATTGATGACTGAGGTCTTAGTACTGATGTCATAGATGACTGAGGTCTTAGTACTGATGTCATAGATGACTGAGGTCATAATACTGATATCATAGATGACTGAGGTCATAGTACTGATGTCATAGATGACTGAGGTCTTAGTACTGATGTCATAGATGACTGAGGTCTTAGTACTGATGTCATAGATGACTGAGGTCTTAGTATTGATGTCATGACTGAGGTCTTAGTACTGATGTCATAGATGACTGTGGTCGTAGTACTGATACAAGACCAGGAGACCTGGTTCTGCCAGACCCCTAGTGGTTGAAATCTGAATGGCTGGGTAGGAAAAGAGGGACAGACCGACCGACCGACCGACAAAGCCTCCTGTAGGCCGACCCCCTGGGTCTGGCAATCATAGATGACTGTGGTCGTAGTACTGATGTCATAGATGACTGAGGTCATAGTACTGATATCATATTACTGGCATAATAGTGTTGATGTCATGGATGACTTGAGTTCATGCCTCCAAGAGATGAAAGATTGACAGTGTAGTTAGTGCACGTGAGATGGAAGGTCATGGCCAGGACAAACCCCAGACATATTGTTTATACAGTAGTATACCTAATTAACCTGGGTGACGCTGAGTACCCCGGCTAGTATTTATATATAAAGTTGCGTCCTGAAGTTCATGAGTCATGATAAAAGTGATGAGAATACAGCACACGTACTTGTACTTTGCTCGACTGGCTTGTCAGCAGTCCCTTTGAGGAGCTGTCAAGTTGTACAAATGCTGCACGTCACATTTTTGACTGATTAATAAAAGTGAGTTTTTGCTGTCAGGACAGTAAGGGATCCCTTACACTTACTGTAGTATTTTTTCTTCACCTGGTACTGAGAGCGGTGGCTTTCAACTCGAGTGCAGGGTATCCTCAGTAGTGCTGGGTTTCAGTCTAGCTGTCTCAATTGGGGACTAAGTTAGTCCTGAGACTCAAGGTAAATTAACTTTGTACAATAGAAAACTAGCAGCAGTAAGGACCAGAGTTAAGAATCAATGAACTGAAAGGTGGGCGCATGCATGGCACAGCCAAATCGTGACTGTCAATTTAACTCAGTTTAATTCACGCTCCAGATTTGACTGTGCAGTGTGCACACAATC
Organism: Gymnoscopelus braueri; assembly: GCF_963280865.1. Lineage (NCBI taxonomy): Eukaryota > Metazoa > Chordata > Actinopteri > Myctophiformes > Myctophidae > Gymnoscopelus > Gymnoscopelus braueri. Next base: position 43,515,954 of record NC_137606.1, read on the forward strand.
AGCCATGTTAATTTATCCATGTGTAACTCTGAGTTAACAGTCACATTGGTAACAAATATTTAATTTACTTCAACAAATAATGAAAATAAAATAATACATCCACAGAGCTTTTAAAAAAGTGGATTAGTGTTGCTTTTCCCAATACTATAATTGTGTAATAATCATTTTAATAATTGTGGCAGGTCCAGAATGATTGCTTTGTTTACCTCTATAAGACTACAGCTCCCATTGTCCGCGTGCTTTTTTTTTGGTACAAACTGCATAATTGCTGCCTTACACGAGTCAGGGAAATAACACATTTTATTCAACAGAGCTGTTGAGAGTAAACTCAGGTCTGTTGTGAAAATAGCCGATCTACATGCTCACAACGCCTCACGTTTAATTTTTCATTTTAGAGGTGTTAAAAAGGTATTAAAAGTCCTTATATTGTCACTTTTTTAAATCTTAACGTTTTTTTTGCCACAATTACTACTACTGCTACTCTCCCTCTGCCTTGGGATCTAGCAAGCTGCTTCTTATCACCTGACGGGGGAATTTCCCCGGTAGGATGTAGCGTGTGGAAGGAACATGTTATTCCAACCCGTTTCTTTTACCTCCATCAGGTGCCCCGGCTGACTAGGGGGAGGCAGTATAGAGACCAGGATTACTGCATGTTTTTTTGTGAGGGTACCTACACTAGGAGACAAGAGGAGAACATGCAAACTCCACACAGAAAGGCCCTTTCGCCAGCCCCACCTAGGGTATGGGCACTGATTGTCTTAAATTGTCACTTTAGAAATGTCAGATACCCTGTATGCACTTATACTGTATGTTGGTTTGTATGTTGAGTGAGAAAACAATGTTGCACATCAAGCTAATCATCTGGGGAGCCCCCAAAATCTTTTGGGAGACCCCCCTGGGGGTCCCGACCCACAGGTTGAGAACCACTGGTCTATTGCACCTTTAAATGAATACTGCCTGCAGCCGAGGTTTCCTACACTCGGGTCTGGAGATGCAGATCCTGACCGATATATCACTGATGGGCTCAACGAGAGAATTTCTCCAGACGTCACAGTTTCAAGATCAAGTCCCACCTGAGTGATTCGGTGAGAAATCGGAGGCGACGAGTGGCGAGCTGACTCTCATTCACATTAAGCACGGGTTCTGTCGGGCTTCGAGCGCAGAGCGTCACGGATCTAATTTAGGGTGACGCTCATTTCAGCTTCTGTCTGAACTCCTTTGATCTCTGCTCTCGGTTTTATTTTTCCATTAATGGAGAGTGGGGAGGAGGGGAGCGGGCAGGGAGGGAAAGAGAAATGAAGAGGAGGGGGGGGGGGAGAGGGGGCGGGGCTGATGAGAGAGTGCAAAGAAGAAATCAGTTTTATTGTCACAGGTCATCACAGGTTTACAAGTGTAAATCATTGTTTTCAGGGAAGAAAAACAAGGGGGGAAAAGCAGAAAAAAACTGAAAAAGAAACAAGTCAAAGAAAAAAATCGACATATTCAGTATTACACAGCACAAAACGCAGCAGGCATGTATGTGAGATTAGACATAAGGTGCAAAAGAGAGGCAACACATCAGTAGGCTCACATAGCAGCATGTACTGTATGTAGGCCTACATTAGGTTAGACACAATCTGGGAACCCAGAACCAAATAAGAATGAAAAACAGCGCCCTCTGCTGTTTGTACTATCTTACTTGGCTCTGGGACAATGGCGACGTAGCACCCGTGCGCAAAGGAAACCGGAGTTTTGGTCTGCCTTCAGCTTTCACTTCCGGTGGTGCCACTATGTTTTCATTCCCACTAACAATATTTCTACACGGAACACTAACACCACTTCTCCCAGAGAACATGGATCGTTTTGGTTATAAGCCCACTTGTTTCTATGATGAAAGAGTAAGTTAAAATGTGAATATCTTTCCGTGGTTTTGTCTGCTCCGTGGACGCTATTGTTAAATTAGTTTGGGTTTGTTTCGAGGGGGAAAGATCGACGGACACGTGAATCCCGCCCACTACATTTGATTTGCTAAAGCTCGGCCTGCTTCCTGATCTGAAGGCACGCCCACTTGTAGCCCAGTGCGTAAATGTTATGACGAGCCTTCACGACAGATTCCAACGCAGAGCAGAATCTGTTCTTGAGAGATTAGGTTAGACATAATAGTGCAGAGAGAGAGAGAGAGAGAGAGAGAGAGAGAGAGAGAGAGAGAGAGAGAGAGAGAGAGAGAGAGAGAGAGAGAGAGAGAGAGAGAAAATGGAGGGTGAAAGATTGATTGAAGGGAAAGAAGAGAGAAATGAGGAAAGAACTGAAAGGCAACCAAAGAGATAAAAGACGTAAAAGAGAGTAAATGACAAGAAAGAAAGGAATGGCAGAATAAAAGTGGGGCAGGGTGAGAGAGAAGGACAGAGACAGATGGAGAGAGAGATGCCGCCTTTCTTTCTTCTCAGTTATGTCTTTGCTCCACAGATGAACCCCTGATCCTCATAGCTTTGATCCGCCTTCAGAAGATCTAGTTGTCTATATAAATAGTATATAAATAGTTGTTGATGTGTATCAGATGTCCCCAACAAGTCCCACACTACGGCTCATGACACTGCCACCGTTTGGCTGTTTATTCTACACTGTCAGATCCAGAGTGTTCGTTTAACTCATTTCATTTAACAGAGGACCCTATTGGGGCAGGTTGATTGGTGTGAGGCATCAGGCGGATGGGCAAATTGACAATATCCGGAGGCTTGTTTTTTTCCCCCCGCCTGCATGTGCTTGGTATTTTTGGGGACCTGCCATGTGCCAGTGGGAGGAAAGGTGTATCAGCAGGGGATGTATTCGGCAAATCAGCAGCACACTGCAAGGACCATGATTTGCATTCTCTGCCGCCCTCCTGCTTTGAGCAGGTCTACCAGCATATAGCAAGGTGTGTTATCATCCATTGCTATTTTCGGCAGACTTTAGCTGGCGGAGGTGCTTCCAATCCCATATTCACATAGGTTTCTCCTTTATAAAAGGCTTATTGATTATTGGTCAACTTGATCCATTGTTACACATTGTGTCAGGTTCTGTAAGGCTAGCCCGTTGGACATCATTGATCTAATATGACCTCATAGATGAACGTCTCCTCAAAGGGCGCTTTGCGTACATGTGGACATATATTGGACCAAAATCGGACAGTGGAAATCTAGGTCAGTGGTTCTCAAAGTGTTGTCCAGGGACCCTCAGGGTTCCTTGAGGGGATTCCAAATGGACCCTTACATTTCTATAACCAAAGCTGTGTTCCCATCGCTTGAATCACTTCACTTTGGTTGCTGGGTGTTCATTTGCGTGTTCAACTAATCGCTCATGCATGCTGTCAGCTGTCAATCACTGTACACATTCTATGGAGAAACAGTACCGAATTCTAAGCACAAAGTTGACTCTCTAGCAGTTGTATGTGTGAAAGATTCAGCAGGCCTAACTATGTTCTATTTCATGACATATTTCAAAGTACATCAATACATTCAAGCTGTCAAAAACAAACACTGACCGTGTGTTTTTCTGCATCCCGGCTGGCAGCTGTACTGCCCATGGATGACTGAGCACAGAGCTGGTCCTCCCCGCTCGGATGTCACGTCGGAAGAGAACGCAGTTTGTTGACTCAAATATCAATTTGGTGGTTCGTTTTGTTTGCAGGCACATACAACAGATAGAAAATGTACACAGGGACCCCTCCAGCGTTAATTTACCGCTGTTCATTTAACTCTGGGAGCGTGCGGTTCCATTTGCTTCCATTTGTACCCTCTGAGTTGCAAAAACAAATAAAACGGCTCTTTCAAGAGCCACCCTCTCATTACTGTTGAACATAATTCCTGATATTTTACTATATCGTTTATGGGCAGCTACCAAATGTTCGCGTCCATTCGTACTCTCTCGGGGTGCTTGGGGGTCCTTGAAATTAAAAAGTTGGAGAACCACTGAACTAGGTTTGTGGACATCCATTCGCATACTTTATTTGGTGATTATGAATTGAGTTTTTGAACTGGCTTAACTGAGAAATGGTTCTCACAGGACCAGTGCCAACCCAACATATTAACAGAGTTTGTTATATCCTCCCAAGATAATTTTACATCCTCTGCTCTTGGCGTCTGTTTGAGGTGCTGTAGATTCGTTGTCGACGACTCTGCACCTCCCACACAAAGACAATTTCATTTGAGAGAAAATCCCTGCTGGAATGTAATTTTACTGTTGATGGACATGTGATTGCTGTTCCACTATCGCCCCACTCCTCACCGCTATTAATAACTGCATGCAATTCAGTGAAACGTCAACGCCACAGAATTATGATAAATACAGTAGATATCTAGCACACGGGATGTGGGAATTGTGTGTGTGTGTGTGTGTGTGTGTGTGTGTGTGTGTGTGTGTGTGGGGGGGGGGGGAGAGAGAGAGAAACAGAGAGAGAGAGAGAGATTTGTTACTGAACAGTATATTGTTTTTATAGCCCCAGGATTATCAGGGATGTGTACGTCTTTGTTGCAGCACACATGGACGCTAATGCACGTGCACCTGAACTCGTACGCAAACACACATACACACTGAAAAGACACACCTTCCCACTTTCACAGACAGGCACACACTCACTCACACACACACACGCACACACACTCATGCATGCATGCGCGAGCGCACACACACATACACCTACACATGCATGTACAGTACACATCATATACACACACACACACACACACACACACACACACACACACACACACACACACACACATACACAGAAACACCATCAATCATTTGCTCTAGGCAAACTGCACTCTCAATGTTTTTTGTGTGTGTGTGTGTGTGTGTGTGTGTGTGTGTGTGTGTGTGTGTGTGTGTGTGTGTGTGTGTGTGTGTGTGTGTGTGTGTGTGTGTGTGTGTGTGCGCGCGCGTGCGTGCGTGCGTGCGTGCGTGCGTGCGTGCGTGCGTGCGTGTGTGTCCCCCAGCCAATGAGTCACTCTGTTCGCCCCAACAGCACTAGCTACAACATCTCTCGTCGTTCTTTCGATTGGCAATTTGTGCTCACTGAGCCTGCACTTGGTTAGGATCCGTCCCTGTTTCCTATCTGCTGACAGTAGAGGCATATTCTGCCAATTTATAATCTCTTTTTAGGGACACATAACATTCTAATCTACTTTGTCTTATACAGTAGTCTCTTCTTTCCAATGTTCCAAAATAGTTTTCTTTTATAATTGTGTTTACTCTGTGTTTGGGAAGCAGTGTTGGTTCGAGAGTGTTTCTGTGAGTGTTTAGCCTTACATAGCCAGACGATCGGAGATCTCCCTCTAAGGATACATCTGCTGACGTTTAACCCATTAAGACATGAGGCTGATTCAAAAAATGTCTTCTAAATCCAATCAGTTTTCTGAAAAGCTTATGTTTCTATATCAGTGGTGCTCAAACTGTTTCATGTCAAAAATTATCACCCAAAATTATGTATTTGGCCGCCGACCCCATCTCAAAATATTTTGTTCAAGGGACCCCCAGAAGCAAAGAGTAGAGTTAAAAATGTTCTTTTTAAAATTATATATATTCAAAGATTTGCACAAATATTCAATATTTTTTCAAAAATAGGCAGATCTACAAGCTCACGAAGTAGTAGCTATGAGCTTGTATATCTGCTATGTTTGAATAGCCAAAGTATAAACTTATGGTTAAAGTGGTTACACAGATGCTTTCCCGGTTTTAATGGGGTAAATACAATGTAGGAGCTAGAACAGAGTGGAAACTATTCTGACATTTTAAAACACTAGGCAGGGTGGTCCTTCACATTGGGATAGTATCATCTCAACTCAACTCAACTTTATTGTCACAATATCTGTCACATCACAGGTTTACATGTGTAAATAAGTGGGTGAAATTCTTTGTTGCACAAGCTTCATCGTTTCCAATGCAGTGAGCCTAGCGTTGTTTAGCGGATGTTTTCTCCGCTGTTCAAGCCCAAGCATTGAATTTAGATTTCCCCAGACGTATTGGTACAAGCAAAGATCACTGAAAGGCTTAGCGAGACTAGCGAGGGTTATGCAAGATTTATACGAAAATAGCATATGTACAAATGCACAGCACGTGGATTTGATGCTCCCTGATGATATTATACCAATGTATAACTCATACATTGTAGAATGATAGTTATTTATGGTGTACTGTTATTTGTTTTCCTTACACATTTTTGAGAAATTACATTGTTAGATTTGTTCTTAATTTTCTGCCAGGGCCGACAGTACTTTTCTACTGTATGTCCAGCTGTTGCTGTAGACCTTGTTCAGCACTGGGAGACAATAAAACAAGGTCATCAGCATAAAACATGTTTCTCTCTCTCTCTCTCTCTCTCTCTCTCTCTCTCTCTCTCTCTCTCTCTCTCTCTCTCTCTCTCTCTCTGTCTCTGTCTTTCTCTATCTGTCTCTCTCCCTCCCCTTCGGCCGTGCTTGATAAATCACGAACAACAGCCCCAAATAGCTAGCTGAGTCACCAACTGACAACAGCAGCAGTTTATAAGCCAACAGAAGCAGGTGAATATTTCTGGTGTTGCGTACACGCAGTGCAGTGTGTATTCACGAGTACACACAGACACACATGCTGTACCGTACACACACACACACACACACACACACACACACACACACACACACACACACACACACACACACACACACACACACACACACACACACACACACACACACACACACACAGTCTTTTCAATGCACACTTGGGATGCTGTCTACCCCTCAGCTCTCATAGTGTAAGGCTCAATAAAGACGAAAAAATTGGGCTTGGGCCACCCGCTTTCCTTTTTAAAAATAGATTTAATTGGTTCAAGTTCCTGATCTCTCTCCTCTCCTCTCCTCTTCCATATGCACACACGCACGCACGCACGCACGCACGCACGCACGCACGCACGCACGCACGCACGCACGCACGCACGCACGCACGCACACACACACACACACACACACACACACACACACACACACACACACACACACACACACACACACACACACACACACACACATTCATTGTCTAGCTTTCATCTGTTCAGTGTGGACTGGATTTGTTCAGGCCTAAAGAGTCTGCGATACAGAGGAAGAGAGACAGAACAACAGAGATAGAGAATGACTGAATGGATAGGCGGATGGATGGATTAATTAATTAATTAAAACATATAATTAAAAATGTACATTGTCCAAAGAAATTGAAGTGGTTAACAACCACCGCATTATATATTTTTTTTATCCGTCTTGGAGATGGTATGTGCCTGCGGCTGTGCTTGTGTGTGTATAATTTTAGCAGCAGTAAATGGGTCACGCTCCGGAGTTCTTCCTCTGTCCCTGTGATATCTGTCCGGTGCTAATATGGCTGTAAAAAAAAAAACAATCGATCGTCCGATCCCTTCAACCTAACTGACACTGTTGTCTGTTCTTCAACTCGTCTCCCTCTCTTTATCTCTTCATCTGTCAACTCAGTTTCCATCTACCGCTCATTCACGTTATCTACCCACACGCCAAGCTTTGATAAGAACTGCAGTGTCAGCTTAATACACAGTAAAACCCTGAGTGTTCATTTAACTGATGGGAATGTACAAAATGGAACCAAATGAACTGGCAATTAACTATTTAAGCCCTATTTAAAACAAATTCAGTGTATTTTTCAATCTAAAAAAAAACGTTTTAGCAAACAGCCAATTTACAACAAGCTACTTGTTTTGAATACAGTACTTCTTCCACCGCTGGCAATTTTCTTTGACAGAGAAAGGAACAGCTCACAGAGCTCTATTGTCTGACCCAGACTGGGAGACTGCTGGTATTAGTGTTAAAACCTCAGCAATGTATGAAGGCAGTAGCGCAGTAACTATGGGGCTGGCAGAGCTTCAGCCCCCCCTAGCGATGGGTGGCTGAATATTATTTTAGGTGCCCAAGAAACACAGAAAATAAATAAAACAAATTGACTCAGGCACAGTGGAGACGTCCGTTCTAAACGGTATAGAAACGGATATACAAAACATGAGGATGTAACCAAGAGGGGCCACTCTCTCATCGCTGCTGCTAACCTAGAGTCTATTTACTGTTGAGTGCTCCGTCAGGTCAGGCTCATGCAGTCAGTCAAACCCCAAGGTACCCGTAGGGTGAAAAGCACTGATCTAGGACACTGATCTTAGACTATTATATTTTGTCTTCTCCGTCTCCTCCCATTTCCTCGTCCTCAGTTCCCATCCTCTCTTTTATCTCCTCTCCTCTCTGGCCATCTAACCAGTGTAATAATCCTCCATGGAGAGATAAAAGCCTCTAGCCACTCATTCAATCCAAGCCACCGACCACTTTTAATGAAACCGTCAAACATCGTCTGTTTAAATATTCACAGCCGCTGTGTCAGCCCTATAAATATGGACGTCTGTTTAGCCACATAGTGCATAGGGAACTCAATAAAGTCAGTGAACACATGGAAGTCAATATAGCCAGGTTATATGGAACTATTCTTCTCCCTGTTGATCGGCTTTGATCTGTTTTCTAATCCATCCATCCATTCATCCATCCATCCATCCTCTCCTCTCCTCTCCAGTTTAACCACATGAACCCAATTCTGGGCATAGGTGAACATTTGGCAAAAATTGGTGAAGATTTGGCAAAAAATTACAGACATTTGGGGGGAAATTGCAGAACAGTTTACGATGCGTTGTGAGCTTGTAGATCAGTTATTGTCGTCGAAGAGATTTAATTTAATTTATATTTCTATTTGTCAGGGACAATACAGAAAACAATGTATCAAGTTATAAAAACATGAAACCGTTGCATTGTGTGTTTCTAGCCGAGGCTAATTTGTGATTGTTAATTATAGGGCTGTAACACAAGCACAAAACTTGACATACTCTAAACCAAGCTGCATAGCTTCATGCAGTCATTATTCAGTTGAATAGGATCGCAGTGCCTCATCCATAACTATTGTCCTGTCATGTTCTGGTAAAATATATTATTATGAAAGTGGATGCTTCCCTTGTAATGTGTGTGGATTGTATTATGTCGGTGTGTGTGTGTGTGTATGTACATTACTATCCACCCTCAGAGATGCCTTTGTAAAGGGTAATTTATTACAAAAACGCGTCATATAAATCACCCTTAACTGTTGTTAAAATATTCAGTGTCGAGGCGTTTTTGTCATACATACATACATCTCAACTTAATTAATATTTGTTCAAGCCAGCTAAAATCCCCCCTACACACACACACACACACACACACACACACACACACACACACACACACACACACACACACACACACACACACACACACACACACACACACACACACACACACACACACACACACACACACACACACACACACACACACTAAATTGCCTCGCAGATGAACAGCTAAAAAGCTACACTGGGAAATTGCCTCCAGAAATTAACTACTGGAGTCACCGTTTCCAGGATTGCCTCTCAGAATGAGACAATTAAAAGCGGTACGGCTAAATGACCTGGGGAAAATTAACAAGTGGGATGAAGTGGTTGACTTCACTGAACTTTTGGTGCCAGTGTTTTTTCAATGTTTTTATTTTCTAGAATTGTAACGTTATGCTCCTTGCTGTTGTTTACTTCAGAGATGTCGTACTTTGGTGAAGTAAAGAAAACCTTTATCGTATTGAGCCGTATCGAAAGAGAAATTCTGTGAAAACTGAAAAGCATAGTTTTGGTCCATATTATTTTGATCAGAACGGTGAAACGAAACCAGACAAACTCACCATTATACTCCACTCACAGCAGTGGAAGGTAGCTAAGTACATCGATTGAACCGCCAACATCCCTGTGGAGCTGCTCAGTGGACTACAGCATAGGACTGTGGTTGTGTACTGGTATAGCTCTCAGGTGTGAATGTGTGTCACTGTGTGTGTCACCGCTGAAAAGGATAATTCGTGCCCAGTGAGCCTATCCTGGATAAATAAAGGTTAAATTACATTTTAAAAGAAAGAATTGTCCCACCAAGACCAATTGCTGACCATATCCCCACCCACAGAGAGACTGGAGGGAGGGGGGGGCAAAGATTGAGACTGAGAAAGAGAGTCTTCAGAGTCAATAGAACAGATGGGTGAGGTGGGGTGGGGGTTTTTTTTTGGAAGAAAGAGAGAGAAACTAGCACACCAGATTGAAGTGTAACATGGTGTGTGTGTGTGTGTGTGTGTGTGTGTGTGTGTGTGTGTGTGTGTGTGTGTGTGTGTGTGTGTGTGTGTGTGTGTGTGTGTGTGTGTGTGTGTGTGTGTGTGTGTGTGTGTGTGTGTGTGTGTGTGTGTGTGTGTGTGTGTGTGTGCGTGTGTGTGCGTGCGTGCGTGTATGGTGTGAGTGACCTGTGGCTTGCCACAGTAATGTAACCCTTGCCTCATGATCATGATGCCTCACATCATTGCGTTCTTGCACATGTGAGCGTCACCTCGTGAAATCGATTTCTGAGCAGAGGGTGCCAGCGACATGTTTGGTCTTACAGCACAAAGCCAATTACCACTCCCCCGCTGCGAGTTTCACTGAACGCCGGAGATGCGCCTTAGGCGTCTAATACACTGGTGTCCATGTCGCATCTGCTTCCTTTTGTCTTGGCTTAACCACTTGAACACCCCCTATTCTCGGGGGAACATTTGCCAGAAAATCGCCGATCTACAAGCTCACAACGCATCACGTTGTGACTTGTTGTGAACTTGTAGATCTGGTGTTTTGACACATTATGTGAGCCTGTAGATCGGCTATTTTTGGTAAAGAGATTTAGTGTAGAGGGGAAAAAAGCGGTCCAAGCACAATAGTCACACAATTGTTGTGACTCAGGCCTGTTTTATGAAGAATAGAGGGTTTAAGTGAAATGGGAGGCAGGTTGAGATAAAATGGTGACCATCCATAATAACCCTCCCGAGAGGCAGGTGAAACACACACACACACACACACACACACACACACACACACACACACACACACACACACACACACACACACACACACACACACACACACACACACACACACACACACACACACACACACACACATAATATGATTTAATTTCACCCTACTTATTAATATTTGCACTGGGAGGAAGGGTCACCACACTGTGAAATGAAAAGACACACACACACACACACACGCACACGCACGCACACACATGCACGCACGCATTTAACATCATGAGATCTTAAAAAAACTATACGCAGGTGTTACCACCAACATAATTAGATGGGTGGAGTTTTGTGGCTGATGGTCCAGGGTGAATTAAACAATATCACTACTATCACTAACAGCTCTGCATGGGAGCATATTTTTTATACAAATGAATGCAGGAGTGACACTGATGGCACAAATTTTCTTAACCACTATACTTCTTTGTACGACAAATAACCAAAATAGCCGATCTACAAGCTCTACAAACTCCCTAGGTCTTGTACATCGGCTATTTAAAAAAAATATATATAAAAAATAAACTACTTTTGACAACTTTTGTCAAATTCGCGCAAAATATGGACACCATGGTTAATGTGGCTATTTAACATACATCTTTAATCAAGTTGTTAAATTGTGATCTTACTCTTAGAATTTGCAACGTGTTTCGGCATCTGCATTCTCACAGCACACCAGTAGTAATTGGCACAATATATGCTACTGTAAGTCATGGGTTGGGACATTGAACAGGCTAGTGTCAAGTGTTATAACTTTGATTTAAACTTTAAGTCAGATATAGCTGGGAGGGTGGCCATAGGGCACCCTCCCAGCACCTTCCCAGCACCCTCCCAGTGCCCTCCCAGTGCCCTACTGCACATGCGTAGACGAACAAAACAGCATATGGAGCTACTGCACAGGTGGTGTCTTTTTGTCACTTTCTGAGACATGCACACCCCTGCATGCACGTACAGTATGACTAACGGAAACAGAAGTACAAACAAGATGGAGTTTGGACATCACTTTCAAACAGTCTGTTAAATAAGGCATAAGTAGGATACAACATGCTGTCACTTTCAGAGGCACACGCTACAGAAACTAGGTCATTATTTCAGCATGCGTGCGTGCGTGTACCTCCGTGCGCATTATGTAGGGATGTCGGTAGTAGTTTTGTATCACTTTCTGAGACACGTGCGCACATGACTCGCGGTCGCGGGCACAGAAGTACGAACAATATGGAGTTTGACATCACTTTCAAACACTCTGTTGTTAAATGAGGCATTAGTATGCCTTCAGCTACTGTAACTCTCACTTGCTGAGACATGCACACTGCAGAAACAGGTTATTATTTCAACCTGTTGCATGTCTGTATGTCACTTAGATTAATGTTGACTCGGTGTGTGCATATGCAACAATATTGTCAGACTAATTTTTTCTGGTCCCCTGCCAAATATAATTACTGATGAATCTACAGCCGTATCAACCACTGGTTGTTGAGGTGGTTTCCACATGTATAGCGTTATAAATGTTATAAATATAATTTATAAATAATTGTTTAAATGCTGTAACAATAACATCATGTTATTTAGTGTTATAAATAATGTGGACTTTTTATAGGTTGAGGGGAAACCTGCTCTGATTTGGAGCAGGTTAGGATTAGGATGGTGTGTGAGGCTTATTTTTTACACATACTGGCCCTCATGTATCAACGCAGCGTATAAACCGGCTTATAATTTTCCATATATTCGGCCGTACACCAACGTCGAAGTCACATTTATCAACGAATCCTACACAGCCAATCCTGGCGTACATCAGGTCGGAGCTTTGATAAATCTCACGTCTGAAAACGAGCGTAATTTAAATAACACGCCCTTAAATATTCTCAAAACGCCCCGATTTTACCAGAATACGACCAAAGACATCAAAAGCCAATAAGAAAGAGTTTCCCCCAATCGCCTCGCCTCGCTGCCTGTCAAGTCACACACACACACACACACACACACACACACGCACATGCACACGCCTCTCTCTCTCTCTCTCACACACACACACACACTCACACACACACACACACACACACACACGCCCAACTGTGTCTTTCATGTAATCCGTAGCGGTACAATCTTTGTCACGTAGGCTTGTAGCCTACATGAATGACATATTATGATACCAATCACATCGCCATGAATGGAATACGTTTGTATATTAATTTATTTAACCCATACCGAGCAGTGCACAAGCAGTCATGTAGGACATTCCCTGTGAGACTCGGACGGGTGGCAGTGATTCGGCGGCAGTGATTCCGCCACGTTAATAAGAGATTGGAGCGTCGGGTTTATATCGTTAACCCAGCCAGGTTGTAGTCTTCAAAACTCTCTATGACATAACTCCATAACATAGGACAAGCTACTGTAAGTTTGTACACCTCACTGTCCATGAAAAGATCGTCGGGAGTCCCGAAAATGCGCTCGCAGAAGCGCTGTATATTTTGAAAATAGCAGATCTACAAGCTCACAACGCGTCGCGATGCGACCCGTTTTTGAGCTTAGATCTGCTATTTTAACATAGCCAATGCAACTGAATGACTGTTAAAGCAGTTTGTTTAAATTACTTTATAAAATGTTATATTTTCACAGGGATTATTTATTAGTGTAGATATACATTTAGGAGTGGATTATGTGTCCAGATGCCTGTCAGACAGTCAGACAATGCTGCTCCGCAGGTCTAGAATGGAATAAACGGGCGCAGCCAACGTCAACAACTGGTCTCGACCAGACGTGAGATTCCAGCTTATGGTAGGATGAAGCCCACGTCAGGATATATTGATAAATGCCGAAAGGTGCGGTGATCTCGCCGTACGCCCATTATTTGGGCTGCACCGCGTTGATAAATGAGGGCCACTGTATGGATGAGTTTTTTGACAAACCATGCTCATCATGGCCATCTTACCAGGAGGCAGACTTGAGGCATATAATGACCGCAATGGAAACAAGCTGTAAGCTTTTTTGCGTTATCCTTTTGATTCTGGTGGCTGAGATGTATGTTACATGTTACATAATGTTTTAATTTCATGATCAATAAAGATATCAATCAATCAATTAATCAATCCATGATGAGCCTCTGCATTTATTTAATTCAGTCTGACCAGGAGCAGGGATAAAACATGCCCCCAAAGGCCATAAAAATGAATGACCAGATCGGGGATATCAAAAGCAGAGGCATGGGCCACCTCCCACCCACCCTCAAACCCGTCAGCAAATTGAACCCTGGATACAGCTTGGTCTGGTTCAGGGTGATGAGACAAGCTGTCTGGAAAGAGTACGAGCTGTTGTTGGTTGATGTAACAGTAATTTCCTTCAGTTATCTTTCACTTAGACTGCCCCAACGCTCCTGATTTTGTGTATAGAGGGGCGGGTGTATGAGCCGGCGAGAGATTGCGCCTGATCCCCATTGGTTCACCGATCTGTCCGTCAACCCCCGCCCCGTTAACACAACATTACGAGCGACGCCCACTGCACTCTGGTTGGTTGGGAAATGAAACACTTCCTCATACCGAGTACACCGACTCGCTGGGCCAGGCTTTTATTTTTTAGCAAAACTAAACAATAAAAGCCTGGAGATCGAGGCTATCTTTCACTTAACACATTTAGAGAATTCTCGTTTTTGTTTGTTTTTTTCACGGGCGCTCTAACGCAACTTAGGAATGATCCACGGACCCTGTAAAATGGAATGGACGGATGTGAATCCTGTCCAAAAAACCTACCTCCCGTCCACTCCAATGATAGGATCTTGAGGAAAAGGTCCTTATCTCCATATCTTTTTACCGTGGTGAAAACGAGCCATTTTCGATGGGCGATCACACTGCAATGGAGGATCGCGTTAGAAATATTATTGTTCCAGTCAATAGGGGACCCACGACCATCGCGCACGCACCCTTTGTTTACATCCGGGTCTTCGTCGAGGCGTCTACAGCTCTAAACATAATGCATAAACGGTAAGATCGGTAGCACTGGATGTACCCTCTGACACTTGATGTGTTAAGAACTAACGCTCACACACACATCAACAACTCGTTGATGGGGATGTGCTAGAAACTGTTAAGAAATACCTGTACTTGGCCAGGATGAATAATTCTAGGTTGTCAAGAAACAACAGTGTAAACAACAGAGACACTTTATGTGCAGACTGAGATGTATAGGGTGGATAAAAGTGTCTAACTTTTTGTTTTGTTGCCTGGTATGATTCATTATCCGTGAGTAAGAAAGTCAAACTCTATAAAATAGTCATTTCCAGCAAGTTCAAGTAAAAGTCAGCAGTCAATGTATGAGACACTTTTATTTACAGTAACCTTTATTTAACCAGTAAAAAACGCATTGAGACTAAAGTCTATGTTATAAGTCTGAACTGGCCGTGAGGCAGAGATATTAGATGACTTTACCAGAATGGCAAATACAGGATAAAACAAATTATAAACAATTGGTAAGGCCTATGTAGTCTCTTTCTCATTTCGAGCTTGTAGATCAGCTATTTTTGCCTATTATGACATGTCCCAAACAGGAACGCTACAGTAGGTGGTTAAAAAGTAGAAAGCTATTAACCAATGATGCAACACACCCTCTATGCAATCATTATGACTTCATGCCCTCAGTACAACGGTATATTTTACCAATGTCATAAACCAATCTGGCTGGAAGATCATTTGTCCCCTCATGTATGAACTGTAGCATTTTTTAACAAACTATCATAACACCCAAGTTCTGGGTGCAGTAACTGTTGTCTCTGACCCTTAATGGCAGCCTATTCCTATTTAATGTTGTTTCTGTAGTCTCGCGTAGCCAGACAACTATTCCACAATCTCCGAATGCTACAGTATATAGAGTCTGGAACTACAACTCCCGAAATCCGATTGAGGAAACTGGCACTTCCGTTCACGAAAATATGTTTTAAAATATCTTTACATTTTGTTATTTAATTTCCATTTCTGCTAAGCAGCAAGCTAAATAAACGTAGATGATTTTTTTTTATATTCGGATAAATTTGCGCGACTGTAAAGACGAAACGGAAGTGGGGAGGACGCTTCACATCCGGTTTATATTCTAATCATGATCAGAGCTTCCGAGTCCCAGACTGTATGACCTGAAACATTTGAAAATTGTGGGAGGCAACAGTCTGGCCACGCGAGACTATTGTTTTTGTATCTGTCCATGGGGCCGTTTCCACAGAAAGCCATCTTTTGAGTGGAGAAGCGCTTTGGATATCATGTCCAGAGTGCTACACGTGCACTAAGCATGAGGTCTCCACTCACTGTTTGCTGCTTTGTGTTACGTGTGTACAGATAATAAAGTATCTATCACGCACGCACGCACGCACGCACGCACGCACGCACGCACGCACGCACGCACGCACGCACGCACGCACGCACGCACGCACGCACGCACGCACGCACGCACACATGCACACATGCACACACATATATATTACATTCACAAAATCATGGCATATGTCTTCATGATACAATAAGCATGTCACTCAGTACTCTATGGGTATAAGTAACAGCGTCTCATATATGGCGGCTCCCAATTATAGCGGAGACAGGACAACACTAGGTCAGCCTTTTTGCCTCCTTTTTGGGCATCCCACACACACACACACACACACACACACACACACACACACACACACACACACACACACATATAAAGTGGGCGTGGTCTTGAATTAGAACCTGTGATTTCATTTTTACTGGTTTTATTTTCCTGAGGAGGCTGAAAACCCACCTCTTCAGGAAACACTACCCTGACCCTTCCTCTTAGCCTTGCCTACTTGTTGTCAATTATTTGTACGAGCTCTTGTTTTATTGGATCTTGTATATTTGATACACTTATTTGTTTTATCTCTTGCTCATTTGATTTGTCACTTCTGTTTAAGAAAGTAGGTAGCTGATATAGTGCACTTTTGCCTTAGCGCTAGGTGTACTCTTAGTTGCTTTTTTTATAAGAGAATGCACTGAAGACTTCTGGTGATTAGTAGAAGTCTTGCCTACCTATGTTGAATGCACTTATTGTAAGTCACTTTGGATAAAAGCGTCTGCTAAATGACTGTAATGTTATGTAATGTGCTCTGTGTTAAACTGAACCCTGAGGATTTTACAGTGCAGTCTCACTAAAGCCGACAGAGGTGAAGGTGGGAGACAGAGTCCTTTAATCTATAGACAAATCGTCCATCTGCCATTTCATTTGATCAGGTTATTACTGTGGCCTAGTGTCATCACTTTTGCACTGGGGGTTTTCCTTTAATCAATGGTGAAGAGGAACTAAGTACATTTACTCAAGTACTGTACTTCTGAAGTACTTTTACTTTACTTGCACGCACACGCACACTTTAACCATTTATTAAGTCCACATACAGGAGAAACATACAGGGACACAAATATTATAGGTGCAGTAAGGTTGCATTCACAAAATCTTATACTTGAGTATTTAAGTGTTTTAATACATTATACATCTAGGCTACTCCACTAAATCTCATGGGCTTTTTTTTTTCTCATGGGCTTTTTACTCCAATAGCCTACTATGGAGTAATTAAGTAATAGTAGTAATAAAGTAATTAAAACCAGCCCCACCTTTACCAGCTGATGAACATATTAATGCCTTACTAATTACAGGACAACAATATGAAACAATCAATAATGAGTTAGTACTTTTACGTTTGGTATGTTTTCGTAACAGAGTATTTCTACATTGTGGTTTTGCATCCCTATTTTGGGCATGTCATCATACTGTAGGTGAACAATTTCAAACATTTAGAGAAATAGCATTCTGCATAATGAGTACTTTTACTTTTGTAAGTATATTTTGATTTTGATTTTGATTTTGATTACCGGACATTTACTTAACAACGTAACAGCGTTTCTACATTGCATTGATACTTTTCTCTTTTGGGTCTTGAGCGGAAAGAGCTCATGAACGCCTGCTTTATAGTGTGACTTCGCCATTGAACACCGCAATGTGATTTGTGTGGTTTTGTTCACAAACTGTGCACACAGTAACTTATTGTCAATAGATCAGGATTAGACACCGCTATCAGACTCTAGGTCTTGTCTCTTTAATACACTTCCAGACACTTTTATTCCCACATCACTGCTAGCTAGAGACTGCACTGGAAATCAAATGGACTGTAGAATTGAACCAAGTAGTTTCTCTTCAACTCAATAATGTTCAGCCTTACTGCGTTGAAGTAAATTATTTCAGTTCTATGATGATAAATTGTTATGGCAGGAAATGTACCAACAAAAACAAACAAAGCACTGCAGTTGTATGGGCCGCTGGCTTGTCTGTCTGTCTGTCTGTCTGTCTGTCTGTCTGGCTGGCTGGCTGGCTGAGTAACAGACTGACTATTTGTCTCTCTTCATATGAACAGGAAAACATTATAATACAATAAAAGGTCCATAGTTAGTTGACGGTCCCCCAGGGCTTTGTATTTGGTCTGATCCTTTTTTCTGGCTTTTTATTTTCTCGGCAATACCCAGCATATATTCTGGTTTTCAAAGGGTTGATCTCCTGCAGCAAAAGAAAGAGCAAATGACATTTTTTAAAGGGGTCACTTAAAATGTTTAAAACATATAAATAAGAGATGAGAAGCAGGAGATGCTTGTCAACCACTCTATCCACTAGGTGCGTGTGCGTGTGTGTGCGCATGAATGCTGATAGCACACAAGCTCCAAGCTATAAAATGTCAACTATGATTGAAATCAAACAAATTCCCCATCCCATCACAATGCCCAATACACACTGTATACCCACGTGTGTGTGTGTGTGTGTGTGTGTGTGTGTGTGTGTGTGTGTGTGTGTGTGTGTGTGTGTGTGTGTGTGTGTGTGTGTGTGTGTGTGTGTGTGTGTGTGTGTGTGTGTGTGTGTGTGTGTGTGTGTGTGACCTAACAAGCTCCTGGGATGTGTAAGTGATATGCATCATGAATATTTAAGGGGTATTAATACCATCAGATATTAGCCTGCTCCGGAAATCAATGCAATTATGGAGAAGTGCTGAGTGTCACTCACCTCCATACATTTTTTATGGACTGATTTAAACCAGGAGCCTGGTCCTGCATATATCCTGCACCGATATGCTTAGGCACATGTACTGTATGTAGTACAGTTGTTCTCAACCTGTGGGTCGGGGCCCCCAGGGGGCGCGTTGCGAGGCTTTGTGAGCTTATAGATCTGCTATTTTCACAATATTTAACTGAGTAACCGAGTCAAACTAAATGCTAATGCCTCAACTCCTACATTCCAAGTGCCTTTCAGGGTGGGGGGGTCAAATATGATTATTTTGGGGGGTCGTGGCCTGAAAAGGTTGAGAACCCTGCTGTACTACAATGCTTCTCAACGTTGGGTCTATAGGGACCCCCATGGGTCCTTGAGCGGGTGCCAGGGTATCCCCAGCTAAATGATTGATAGTCTTCACCATTAGTTCATGCACAAATAAATATAACTAGTGCATGTACAAGAATGTCAAGATTTTCACTCTTATGTTTATACCTACAGTACATAGACAGTGAAGGAATTCGGGACCAAATGACAGACCATATCGGACCAAACCCTGTATAACTAGAAAAGTAGTTATACACGTCTCTGCCAGGCCGGGTTGCTCAGGGCCTGCAAACTTTGGTCATAGCCACTTGGAATGGGATCTGAAAAATCAAACTTATACACCTTGGGCCGCCACCATGAGGAGATTAGAACAATGTGGGATGGAGGTTATTCCTTGGCTTATTGAGAATGAGCGTGCAAAGTTCCCCAGCAATCGTGTGCTGCATTCATGATTTGTGGCATTTTGTGCAAAACTTTTCCACAAACTTTGAAAGCCAATCGTAGCCAATCGGAATACAATATGAGAAATGTGACAGATACGTCTTGATCACATGACGACAGAGATAATGTATAACGATTTGCATGAGGTTTGGACAAAATCTGTAGGAGTAGTAACAAACACTGGCCCTCATTTATCAACGCGGTGCAGACCAAATAATGGGCGTACGGCGAGATCACCGCAACTTTCGGCATTTATCAATATATCCTGACGTTGGATTCATCCTAACGTAGGCTGAGATCTCACGTCTGGTAGAGACCAGTTGTTGACTTTGGCTGCGCCCGTTTATTCCATTGTAGACCTGCGGAGCAGCACTGTCTGACAGGCATCTGGACACATAATCCACTCCAAAATGTGTATATCTACACTAATAAATAATCGCTGTGAAAATATATCATTTTATAAACTAATTTTAATAAACTGCTTTAACAGTCATTCGGTTAAGCTTGCAGATCTGGCAGCATTGGCTATTTGAAAATAGCAGATCTACAAGCTCACAACAGGTCGCATCGCGACGCATTGTGAGCTTGTAGATCTGCTATTTAAAAAATATACGAGCGCAGCAGCGCTTCTGCGAGAGAATTTTCGGGAGTCCCGACCATCTTTTCATGGACAGTGCCTACAGTAGCTTGTCCTATGTTATGGAGTTATGTCATAGAGAGTTATGTATGCACACAACCTGGCTGGGTTAAGGATATAAACCCGACGCTCCAATATTAACGTGGCGGCACGGGATCACTGCATTCCGCCCGAGTCTCATGACTGCTTTATTTAGTGTAACTCGAACACGCACTGCTCGGTAGCCTATGGGTTAAATAAATGGGTATACAAACGTATTCCATTCATGGCGATGTGATTGGTATCATAATATGTCATTCATGTAGGCTACAAGCCTGTGTGACAACAAAGATTGTACCGCTACGCTACGGATTATGAAAGACAAAGTTGGGCGGGGTGTGTGTGTGTGTGTGTGAGAGAGAGAGAGAGAGAGAGAGAGAGAGAGAGAGAGGCGTGTGCGTGTGCGTGTGTGGCGAGGCAAGCGGGGGAAACTCTTTCTTATTGGCTTTTCATGCTTTTTTTGGGTCGTATTCTGGTTCTTCATGTCGTGAAGTCTGGCGTTTTGTGAATATTTAAGGGCGTGTTATTTAAATGACGCTCGTTTTCAGACGTGAGATTTATCAAAGCTCCGACCTGATATACGCTAGGATTGGCTGTATAGGATCCTTTGATAAATGTGACTTCGACGTTGGTGTACGGCCGAATATATGGAAAAATATAAGACGTTTTTTACGCTCCGTTGATAAATGAGGGCCAATGTGTTTCTCAAAAATATTTCATGGTGGCGCTATAACTGGCTGATGGACGGACGGGCGAACAAACACACACACACACACACACACACACACACACACACACACACACACACACACACACACACACACACACACACACACACACACACACACACACACACACACACACACACACACACACACACGGATGGACAGATGGACACGGATGGACAGATGGACAGGGGGGAAAACATAGTCTCGGCCACGCCTTTGGCCCTTGCGGAGACAAAAAGGGTATCAAATGGGGTTCCATTACTCAATGCATATCAAATTGGGGGTCCTTGGGGAAAACGTTTAGAGTGTACAGATGGAACCAAATATACCCTTACGGTTACGGGTGCATCTTGGAGTCACAAATGGGTAAATTAACACACACACGCACACAAACACACACAAGCACCGGCGCACGCACGCATGCTACTTAAGATATACAGGTCTTCACTCGGTTGATTTATGTATCCTATCATGGACGTTAAAGAGGTGGTGCCATGGTTTTGCACTTTTTTTTCATGTGTCTATGAGGTTGATAGAACATCATTAAGCCCCCTGGTGGTGTTTTTATGGTGTTTTATGTCCTCTCTGACTATTTTTAGTTTCTTCCTGGAGGCTGAAACCTTGAGGGTCAAACGTGCCAATAGAAAAACAGCACTTTAATGACAGTAAAATTATACCCTCCCCCTCATTATCATAACACAACAGGTGTGGGCATGAGGAGGAGGAGGGACTACGACAGGTGGGTGGTGCTAAGGTGGTGGAGGAGGTGTTAAGGTGAGAACCAGGTATGCTTAATGAACTGGAGGCGTGTCCACATAAAAACATAATTTGAACACTTTCTGTACACTTTTTGAAAAAAATCTTCCTCCTAGTATAACCATAATACCTGATGATTATGTTTTTTGGGGGGGGGGGGGGGGGGGGGATTGAGTGTTGGAGGTTCATTTGATAAACTATCCTGCCAAAGATAAAACATTCATCCTCTCCATTATAATGTCTTCCTTTATGCAAACGCTGGGTTAACAAACGTTCAGTGCATTATGCGACAGTGATAGTAGCTAAGTATTAGCTAAGTAGCTAACAAGCCACTTTTTTGGCTTGTTAGCTGAAAGTGTCGGGATGCCCTCACAAAAACATGCAGTAATCCTGGTCTCTATACTGCCTCCCCCTGGCCAGCGTGGCGCCTGATGGAGGGGAAAGGAACTGGTTGGAATAACGTGTTCCTTCCACGCGCTACGGTACGTCCAACCGGGGGAGAGGTGATAAGAAGGCTTGTTAGCTCTCATGCATTGAAGGAGGCATGAGCTCGACTCTGGGCTCTCCCTAGGCTGGCAGAGGGAGTGTAGTGCCCAGGATTACTTAGACAATTGGCACTGGGTGAAAAAATAGGGTTGCAAAATTGCAAATTTGCTAAATTGCAAAATTGCAAAATTGCAAAATTGTGGGATAAAAGTTTAGAAAAAAAAGAAAAGTTCCGGGCTGCCGACCGTTTTGATAAAAAACAAAGGCAGCTCTTACATGTAAATGAATGCACAAAAATCTATTCACAAGTTTTCTCAGATTGAAATGTAAATTTAGTCTTTGACTGAAAAACTGTTGCACTTTGACTAACTGGATACGCTACTTTTTGGAGTAATTGACGGACCGTATTTCAGACATGAATTTGATTTCCTAAACTGAATTTAATACCGTTTTGGCAGAGAATTGTCATTTAATGTTTAGTTAGGCTAAGTGCAGTTGCTGACTTGGCTTAGCTAAGGCTAGGCTAATGAGGGTTTTGGTACAGAAGTGTTCATGCAAATTATCTGTAGACTTCACAAGCTGCGTAGTGTAGCAAATTCCTGTTGTTTTGCCATCATCCTCGATTGTACCACGCTGCATTTCATCATTAACATATGCATGAGACCAGAGGTCCACCACGCGTTTGCAGCTTTTCAGAGTGATAGGCAGTTTAATTGGTAGAGGAAATGAAAGAATATGAATTGTTGGTCTGCTCACGTATACTGTAGTTCACATCAAAGCACATGAAACAACAACATGATTAACAGAAAAACTGAATGTAAGTATGCAAGAAAAATTCCTCTGCTATGTGACAATGATATATCATGTATGTAATGTATCTCCAAATGGGCCTGACAGTGTGCAATGACAGGTGATGGATGGTAGCAATAAAACCCAATATTTACAGAAATAATCTATACATTATATAGACCTAGATAATATTGCAGAGCCTGTTAGTTTGCCTGCCCATGCATGTTTCTGCATGTGCCTGTCTGTCCACAAGTTGGATTTTCTCTGTCTCTCTGCCCGTCTCCGTTTGCCTGTCTAACTGTCTGTCTGTCTGTCTGTCTGCATGTCTGTCTATTCAGAGGGAAACCTAGTTGTGTTCCAGACAGAATACAGGATAAACAGGCAGGTAACAGGAACCGGTACAGTCAGAATATAACTGGATAATACATCAGATTAGAGACAATACATGCTATTAATTAATGGAGTGGCAGTGGCTCAGGGGTAGAGTGGCCGGTAGAGCGGCCGGACGGAAGCCCTGAGGTTCCCGGTTCGATCCCGGGCTCCCCCAGAAGAGTTACTGTCGAAGTGTCCTTGAGGAAGACCCCTAATTGCTCCCGATGAGCAGGTTGGTGTCTTGCATGGTTTCCTCCGCCATCGGTGTATGAATGTGTGTGTGTGTGAATGGGTGAATGTAATGCACAATCTATGTAAAGCGCTTTGGTTAAAAGCGCTATATAAATGCACCATTTACCATTTAGATTAACACAATTACCACATGATTGGCTGGAGAGGAACACCAAGGGTTGCATCTGAAATCACAACACATGCTATTAATCAGTCTGCAATTGTTCTTCATACTTTTGAGTGTGTACATACTAATGAGACCATGTGGAAAGTGCCCCCATTTTGTGACAAAGCAGAGGTGCTCTGTGAGCTGACACCAGACAGACAGACAGACAGACAGACAGACAGACAGACCAAGGCTTTCTAATCTTTTCGCTCCAGCACAATAACAACTAATATGAGATGGATTAAATTAAGTCTGTGGAGACAGATTGTGTGTCTGAACACAAACTTTCAGACTTATTCTGGGTTTATGCCTTTACAGTACATATACCATCTGAGAGAGAGAGAGCGAGAGAGAGAGCGAGAGAGAGAGAGAGATCCTTTACTTTGGAATAGTGGAAATAAGATTCTGTCAGGAAAACTCATCAATTGAATTAAAATATTTTTTATGCATATAAAATGAGCATTCCATTTATTTGGTTTGGCGATGAATGAATTTGCTTTTAGGTAATCTGAGGCAGTACACTACATCTCTTCTACCAACTAATAGGGGTACATTAAATCAGATCCAAAATAATAGATGGTACCTGGGGTGGTGGAGGAGCAGCAGCAGCAATGCATAGAACGGCAGTAGCAGCCAAGCCCCCAGGACTATTGATGCTGCCGTGTCCTGGTGGTTAAATCTGGTATTGCAAGACTTCCACATTTTAAACACTACAGCACATGCTTCTATTGTCTGAAACCCTATGAGTGCCTGCCTGATGCTCGAAGTAGAGTGTACTACCGTTGCTTCATGAGCTGGGTGAGCAACTTCATTGAAATGAATAGAGGGCGGGGGCGGTTCTCTAGTTTTTGTATACTCTATGGTAGCAGCAGCAGGAGGCAACACAGCAACAAGCAAATGAACAATGCAAACTTCCCCATTTATATGAGATGATCTAAGTGTGTAGTATGTGATTGGTTGAGACTAGGAGTGAAATTGCTCTGCACATTAAGTGCTACTCTTATTAAGACATTACCCTGAAATGTTGTCCTGGAAGCTGAGGTGTAGACAATGCAGGAGAGACAGACAGTAGGGGTCTTATCTACCACACTTTGACACAAAGGTTCACTTTTGACTCTTGCCAGGGACCCTACAACCTACATCCTGTTCGCCAGAGAAAACATTGTCACATATGCAAATCGCACAAAAACATTGAAACTAGACAGGTTTTTTTAAATCCCCCAAATTGCATGTCATTGCTTGTTGACGCCTCTCTCCAGGACACTTCACAGAAATGTACAAATGTAACGTCCATTCTCAGAAATAACATTTCCTCAAAGTAAGTAGTTACAGTTATCACGCCCCTTGATGGAATTGCCGGCTGAGACGTAATGCGTGTAAAGTGATTTGTAAAGTGTTTTCACTTTTTTTTGTCGGGAGACAGGCAAGTGCGCAGTCAATTCAGAATCAGGACTCCAGCCTTCCCCAGTGAATGAATAGTTGCTCCCTAATCTCTAAAAATATTTGTTTTTACCCAAATGCGTTCCCAGATTGCAGCGTCGCTCACCTTGTTTCAAAGTCCTTGAAATAAATGGACCTGTTCGATCTCAGCGACAACAACATTATGCGGTTTTCCTACCACGGCAGCCTTCTCCCGCTGCAAACCCGTCTTACTTTGAACACACATCATTTAACTCTGATGAGTGTTTGTACACTCTTTGAAGTTAAATTAACACTTAAGAATTTACAGTGTAGGCTACAAAAAAAGAAGAAGAAGTAATGCAGCACACACTATGATCGGCACACACCATGATCATGGTGAATAGTGTATGGCTGTAAATACTTCAGTAAAATGTTGGGTGCACATGCAAAGTTAGAACTTTGAGAAAATAGGATGCAGTTACCAATTGTGCAGCTTGAAATGGAAAAGTAATATAACAAGTAGTGTAACTAGTTACTGTTGACAGGGAGTAATAAGTCAAGAAATACGATCATTTTTTAAAGTAGTAACGAGTGACAAATAAATCACTTTTACCAGCACTGTTCAAGTTCAAGATTCAAGGTTGTACTGTTTATCTTGTGTACAGGTACATAAGAGTAAAACTTTTTTTGGTCTGGTTTCCTTCAGACAATGCAGCAGCATAGATAATAACAACATAATAATGTGTGCGCACGCGTGCGTGCATGCGTGCATGTGTTCTGTGTGAGATCAGCCTGCTCAGTTTATTGTGTATGCATTCTAAGCCACTTATTCAATTATCACAATACAATGAGATGGAAAATCTCCCTCCCTCCTCTCTGTCTCTCTCTCTGTCTCTCTCTCTCTCTCTCTCTCTCTCTCTCTCTCTCTCTCTCTCTCTCTCTCTCTCTCTCTCTCTCTCTCATATACTCTCATAAATTGCTCTCCTTCTTTAGTACATTTTCAGCTCATTACTTTTTGCAGAGTGCCGCTCTATTTTTCCTCTCTATTGCATTTTAATCACATGGACCCTAGCTTCCCTATTGTGGGCATGTCATAATAGGTGAATATTCTGCAAATAATAGGCAAACATTCAACAACAATAGCAGATAGGATGTAGATCAGCTATTTTCAGAGATTTGATGTGTGGGGTAAAAAGGAGTGGGCCAAGTACAGATCTACGGGGGACCCCATTCAACGAAGTATGGGTTTAAGTGGTCAAGAACTTTTTCTTTGTTTGCCTGCGCAACACATTCTCACAGATCAGAGGTTCAGTTATTGCTGCTCTGTAATTTTCACTCCCTAATGCGTCACTATAGGACTAGAAAAACTAAAAGGCACACATTGGAGTTTCAAATACAACTCGAATTGAGGGGTTGGCCAGCTGTCTCGGTGGCTTGCCTGGTAGCAATGCTTGACTAAAGGTGGCAATACACTACGAGATAATCGGGCTAAAAAACAACCCTCACGAGTATCGGGGGGGCGTGTCTACCCCAGCCTAGATCGGGGGCGAAACTCGGGCATAAACATCGTCTAGTGTGAGGGTTCAAAGATCCAATCTGAACCCTCCCGAGTTGCTCACAAGACGATCGGGGCCACTCCGATCACGTTCAAAATAGTTTGATATTTCGAGTGAAAAACCCTCCCCTCGGGTGAACCCCCCCTCCCCCCTTTTTTGACATCGTCAAAATCATTTTCAAAAATGTTTGATATTTATCTGGATCGCTACTGTATGGAACACCTGGCGCGGGTCGGACCGAGAGAACCCCGCAATGCCACACACACACACACACACACACACACACACACACACACACACACACACACACGTTGTTTATGTAGGATGGACAATCATGTGCAGCTGCGGTGGATCCATGTTTTATATTAAAATACATTATTTTGATAATGATTTAATGATTTTCATTTTAAAATATGGACTGACAGTCCTATAGCTATAATGTCCATAGAGAATATATCCCCACCTGAAAGATGCTTTAACTTTATAACTTGCCTGGTACCATGCATGCTTCATCTTGCCGTCTAAAATTATATTCCTTGGCTTGCAAACAGCCAAAACGTGTGTAGCCGATGAAACACAACGGCTTTGCATTGATGACACCAGGTATAAGAAACTCATGAGCACACTGGCCAATACAAACTAATAGGCGAGTGCGCTCTGGTGCGCAATTTCCGAACGCACTGCTGCTGTCCAATGTGTCCAAATTCATCTTTAAATGCCCTGTTTTCAGCACTGTCACATATCTTTTACACATATATTTTATACTCTTTATACTTTTGGATAGTGTCATTTCTCTTGTTAACTAGCAGATTAATGTTTAGCGATCTCAAGCAGTCTGTCTCTCTCAAGTAGCAGCTGCAATCCATCCAGTAACGACCAATTTATGCTTCGACGTACAACGGTCAGTGCATGGTGGGAAAAGTACTCAGATATTTTACCTAAGTAAAAGTATCAATACTCGGTTACAAATAAAAGTCCGGAATTCAAAATTGAGTAAAAGCACAAAAGTATTAGTATCAAAATGTACTTAAAGTAGCCTACCAAAAGTAAAAGTACTAATATTTGAAAATAGCAGATCTACAAGCTCACAATGCGTTGCGATGCGATGCATTGTGAGCTTGTAGATCGGCTATTTTCAAATAGCCCTATGTAGGCCTATAAAATAGGGCTAAAGTGGTTTTATAATATAATAATTGATAATAGCAAAGTAACTAGTAACTAAAGTTTTCAAATGATTGTAGTGGAGTAAAAGTACAATATTTGCCGTTGGGGTGTAGAAGTAATACAATAGTACTGAAAATTGGCAATACTCCAGTAAAGTAAAAATACCTACAAATTGTACTTAAGTGCAGTACTTGAGTACATGTACTTTGTTACTTTATGACAATGGTGTTGCGCCCCGAATATATTCAATCTGCGCTTCAGTGTGAGCTTGTGGATTTGCAAAGCGATCCTGATGAATCATGCTTAATAATGTGACGTTGTAGCCTACGTCTGGCATTGCGGGGTATAATGAGAATAAAAGTAAAATCATTCAAATTATTGAACGATTATGATGAGGACGGTAGGCTTTGCTTCATGGTCAGTCTTGGAGGGGGGGGGGGGGGGACCGCTCGTTTACGGTTTATTATGCCACCTAATAGCTTACATTTTGATTCATTCTCTGTGAGAGAGTATCACAAATGTGTGCCACTGCCAAATATAAGGCGTTCTGTCTTGACTCTTGGAGTTCCAGTACATTTGTTAACTATCCATTTAATAAATTAGCCTTTCATTATGTTCTGGCCCACCATCTAATGCTTTAGAAAAAAAACTTTCATGTTGGTGCACCCTTCATAGTTCTTAAATCCATGAATTTTGCAAAATGTTGCAAGGGAAGTCTCTGTGCCAGCCAGGATTATTTTGTTCTTCGTCGCACAATGGTTTCGAGTGGTTAACATTATGCGATATTAGCTGTAGAATACAACTCTCGTAGACGTATTTATGATTCTGACGTTTTCAATCTACGAGAGTTGTAGGGTTCACCCCCATGGACACAGGGACTTTCTGCACTATGCCCCGCAGACACTCCAAACATGTACAAATTGAAAATAAAGGTGCTTACCCCCACGCAGCAAATGTTAACTATCACTACGGGGTAGTAGTTTAATGTAATAATCCATATCTTTCAATAAAGAAGTGTTTAATGCCGTCTGTGGCTGATTCTGTCGGAAGTTCCCAATGGGCGGTAGTGACGCGCCCATCTGGTGAAACCCGGAATTACACTCAATGTAAACAGGAAGTAAGCGAGGGTGATAAAATGGCATTCGGCCACGGACGGCATTAAAACACTTCTTTATTGAAAGATATGGATTATTACATTAAACTACTACCCCGTAGCGAGAGTTAACATTTGGGGCGTGGGAAAAAGCACCTTTATTTTTTAATTTGTACATGTTTGGAGTGTCTACGGGGTATAGTGCTGAAAGTTTCTGTGTCCATGGGGGGTGAACCCTACAGCTCTCGTAGATTGAAAACGTCATAATCATAAATACGTCTATGAGAGTTGTATTATACAGCTAATGCGATATACAAGACCACAAGTAGCCTACCGCGAATGAGACGCGTTGTGAGCTTGTAGATCTGCTCTGATGCGGTGCACTGTGTGTGTGTGTGTGTGTGTGTGTGTGTGCGTGTGCGCGTGTGCGTGTGCGTGTGTGTGTGTGTGTGTGTGTGTGCGCGCGCGCGCGCTCTCCGCTGCTCAGGAGCGCAGCTGACTGTCGGAGAAAAACACTGAATTGACATATGAAAATGTACGGATTGTAATGTGTAACTTTATTTAATATCAAAATAATATAGGCTACTGATATAATATCTTATATAATTATAATTATTAATAATTCATAATTTATATTTTTATTTATATTTTAAATATATTTTCCTATTTATTATTGCTGTTCGGGCAAGCCCGAGAATCTGGATAGAATCTTGTAATGTGAGATGCCCCCGATGTTTTTAATCGTGTAGTGTGTGCATGTTAAGATAATCTGATAAGAGAATCTTGAAAGATTATCTTGTAGTGTGTGATGATACCCGATTTAAAAATCGTTAATATTAAGATTATCTCGTAGTGTATGTCCACCTTAACTGCAACCTCCCGTGATCGAATCCCTCCGTGGGTACGACTTTCTTTGTCTCTCTCGCCACATAGTTGTTTTAGTTTTTTAAATAAATCCCACGATTGTAACCCATTTTTTTCACCCAGTGCCAATTGTCTAAGTAATCCTGGGCGCTACACTCCCTCTGCCAGCCTAGGGAGAGCCTATAGCCGAGCTCATGCCTCCTTCAATGCATGAGAGCTAGCAAGTTGCTTCTTATCACCTGACTTTGGCTTCTTATCACTACGTCCTGGTTGGACGTAGTGCGTGGAAGGAACACGTTATTCCAACCAGTTCCCCTCCATCAGGCGCCCCGGCTGACCAGGGGTTGGCAGTATAGAGACCAGGATTACTACATGTTTTTGTGAGGGTACCTACCCTAGGGGACACAGGGAGAACATGCAAACTCCACACAGAAAGGCCCTTCCGCCAACCCCACCTAGGGTATGGGCACTGATGACGCGTTGGAAAGAACACGCTCCACATAGTTTTTGATAGGTTAGGGTTAGGATTAAGGTTAGGTTAAGGCATATTTTTGTGAGATTAGGATTAGGGTTAGGGTTAGGTTTGTCAACATGTGCCATGGCGTCCCGTCATCTCAAAACTTAACTTTCAGGGCGTCCCGTCATGTAAAAACTTGATGTTTCAGGGCTACTGACAAAGTGGCAAAATGTGACGCCTTGGGAGTGAGAACGGGTTGGCCTGGGAGCTTCCCCTGCAGTAACAGGCAGCAGGGGCGAGGCTAGAGTGAAACCGTCACTGGATGAAGCGTTGTACAGTGTTAAACAAAACAATACATACAGTCTAATAACGTTGTGGCCGCCCGGTCCAATCTTTAGCTATCGATATTAAGTTAGTGTGTGTGCAGTTTGTGAATGATGCCGCACAAATCACATTGTGGTGTTTAAGCTGCACTATACAGAGCAGGCTGACTGCTTCTATATGTCCTCTATCTGTCTTTTAACTGCATTGATGGGCCTACACGATTAAGAATTTCACCCATGCTACTTGTAATGTGATAAGATTGAATGGTTGATTGATTGATTGATTGATTGATTGATTGATTGATTGATTGATTGATTGATTGATTGATCACCTAGTGTGGTGATGGTCTACCCCTCATTTGGCCAAATGGAAACAGTGATCTTTAATACTCCACAAATAACAAAAGTGCTTCATGAGAACAATTGAGAAATTCACTTTCTTTTTTAAAACATGCAGAGGTTGAACTATATTACTCTCTGCATAATTTTCACTTCACCAGGCATCACCACAAAACATACATACATACATACATACATACATACATACATACATACATACATACATACATACATACATACATACATACATACATACATATGTACATGCATGCATGCATACTGTAGATACATACTAACGCTGTTCTAGATGGCTTGCTGGAGAAAAAAAAAATAACTCGAAAAAGTGCTCCTCGGAGCACAGGTCTCCGCCAGGTTAGGTAGGTTATTGTGGCCTCCTGGTGGCGCTATAATAGGCCAATATGAAAAGGGTGTCATTTCTTCTTAGGCTTTTCACAGCAATCAGACACTGCATTCATGATTTGAGGCTTTTGTTACAAAATTGTGTTTTGCTAAATTAGACCTGCTGGTGGCGTTATAACAGGCCAATGTCGCAGACGGACGGACACACAGACGGACGGACGGACGGACGGACGGATGGACGGACGGACGGACGGACGGACAGGGGGTAAAACATACTCTCGCCATGTGTGTGTGTGTGTGTGTGTGTGTGTGCGCACGTGCATGCATGGGCGTGTGCTTGCGTATGTGTGTCTGTGTGTGTATGTGAGAGACAGAGAAAGAAAGCATTTTCACAAGAAGGGAATGTGAGAGAGACAGAGGGAGGCGAGAGACATACAGTACATCAACTCTTTGCCTGCCACCAACGAGAGGATTAATATGCTATGGCTTAGCCTGCCGTCGACGAGAAAGACGAGATTTTGTGTTTTCACAGTGGTTAAAATGTATCAAAAATATTCCAAAATAGCAGATGTACATGCTCACAGTGCGTTGCATCGTGACGTGTTTTGAGATTTTAGATCGGCTATTTTCTAATAGCCCATGTATAGGGTTACAATAGTTGAGGGTTCTGGCCTATAAGTCTCGAAACCTCTTTGAAACTGTTGGCTTTCACTATTCTTCCGCCGTTTTTTCTGTCCTGGCCTAACCGTGTGGTCACTTTTTACGAAACTCGGCAATATGGTAGAGGGCAATGCCAAACGGGCAAGGCCCGAAACTCACAACCATTGGCCAAAGGGTGGCGCTGTAGCACTCAATTGAAAATGCCAACTTTGAACAGGTACAACTCATGCCCTGTTTGACCTACAGCCATGAAACGTCGATACACACATGCGTCTCCTCATGCCTAACAACTTTCATACTCTGACTTTTGACCTCTGACCTTTAGATCTCCCACCATTTTGAATTATATGAAAAACAGTAAAAATCTATAGCTTCCTGGGATCTTTGAGCAATCTGCACGAAACGTTTTAAACATGAACTTTGGACCTATGCCGACAGATGTGAGCAAGCGGATTTTCCATAAGTGAAAACGTTAAGCTTTTATAAGCCAATGAATATTTTAGTTTTATGGAAATTGTTTATGGATTAATTATGGATTATTCGTCTGCCCCTAACACATACATGCAGACTCACATTTGTTTGAAACTTTGCAGTAATGTAGATGGTCATTCCAAGTATCACTGAAACCAATCTTACTCCAATTGGTCAAAGGGGGGCGCTATAAAAATGCTAACTTTAAACAGGCAACAGTCATGCCTCGTTTGGCCGACAGCCGTGAAACTTGCTTACACATATGCCTTGACTCATGAGGAACACATCTATCATTTTGACCAGTAAGCTACGCCCTTAGATTTTACGCCATATTGAGCAGCAAAACATTTAAACCAAGGATTTCTGAGGAATTTGCGTGAAACTGTGTCAAATGTGTGAGCTCCTTTTTCACCACTTCAGGTCTGTTGGTCCAATGGCTTGATTGCTTAACCATCTGCCTTGAAACCACAGGGTCGCCGGTTGAAGTTCAACCTCATGCAGACTTAATTTCAATTGCATTGCACACAACATGACTGTATCAATGAATACATGTGCAATTATTAAAGATAACGTGAAATGCTTATTTGAGAGTAGTTATTTTCAATGTATGACATACTTCATTCTGAAAATAGCCAATCTACAATCTCACAACTTTTCAGATATCAACGTCTCTCTCTCTCTCTCTCCTCTCTCTCTCTCTCTCTCTCTCTCTCTCTCTCCAATCTTACTCCAATCGGCCAAAGGAGGGCGCTATAGCAATCGTTTGAAAATCCAAACTTTAAACAGGCATAAGTCATGCCTTGTTTGGCCGACAGCCATGACACTTGTTTACAAGTGTGCCTTGACTCATGAGGAACACATCTGTCTCTTCAACCAGTAAGCTCCGTCCTTAGATCTTCTGCCATTTTGAGCAGTTTGAAAGACACTTAAACCAGTTTTTCTGCCCGGAGTTTTGAGCAATTTGTGTGAAACGTTCTACACACACTCTATGGACCATTATCTGAAATCAGTCGAAGCGAAGTTTGTACGTAAAAAAATTAAGCCTTCATTAGCCAAATAACATTGTAAGGGGCATGGCTTCATTAAAAAAGGAAGAAAAATCATCTTTGTGTGCTCCTTTCTCACTGCTGTCTGTCTGTGGATCGAATAGCTCAGTCGGAAAAGTGCTGGTAATGTGCCAGCCTATGAGTCCCAAAGGTCAAGGGTTCGATTCCTGTCGATGGCCATGGTTTGAAGTGTCCATGAGTGAGGAACTCAACCCCAATTGCTCCCCTCCGTACAATCCACAATCCCTCTACTCAGCTGTTGAGAATGCTCATTTGTTAATTGCATAGGCTGCTTTGTCTCAAGTTCAATCTATTCAGTTTCTACGTCTTATTGTGCTACTGTTGCATATCGCTTTTTGCCTTATCCCTCGAACCCGCTTATTGCTGCTTGCAGTTATATTTTTTATTGATTTTGATGCAATATAAATCATCTTGTTGGAAACCACCTGAGGACCATTGGTCTAAGACTTTGCCCACTTAAGCTTTGAACTGCTTTGGCATAGTGATATGATAGTTGGGTTGGTTCTCATGGTGATAGGACTGTTGTGTTTGTGTACAGCCTGTAATTGTACTGCCCGGTTGAAATACTATGGAAAGCTTTATTTGTCTTTCTTTTGACATGTAAGTGCTCAAGGAGACATTGTTAAAAGCAAGTATATACAAGCAATAATTACAATTTATTGTCTGCTTATTTTCCGCTATATTAAAGGATTACACCCCTGGAAGAACTTGCAGTCACTCAATGTTAATAATATATATATTAATTATCTATTATAATATAGTAGATAACAGTAGCAAAATTTCAAATTTGCACCCTATGGCCTGAAAAATATAGAAGTCTTGACTTTGACTGGATGACTGGGGTTTGGCTGCATTACTACAATGACCACAATGCTTTGGGGCACTGCGCTTCCTTGTGGGGAGGAGGCTGCGTGGGGGCGTGGTCTACATTGTAACTTTCCCCTCCCAGTTCTCACTACAACAACATCAACAAACACATACAGCACCACATTGGCCAGTGTTGCCATGTCTGCTTATTATAAGCGGCTGGTTTCTAAAATGTAGTTGATATTTGGGCTCGTTTCCAAATGTTTTGATTGTTGTTTAAACCAGTGGTTCTCAAACATGTTCATGTACTTTTCCACGGACCCTCATCTGTGCACTGCGCGCCAACATATTTGCCAGGGAGACCCTACCAAAAATGTGTTGTTAAAATGTTTTACAAATATTCCACATTTTTTCCCCTCAAGATTTTTTGGAAAATAGCAGATCTACAAGCTCACACTGCGTCACATCGTTACGCGTTGTGAGCTTGTAGATCGGCAATTTTCAAATAACCCATGTCTAGGTTTCAAGTGCTCTTGGCACAGGTATTTTCTTTTGGGCTTGTTTTCATATACCTGGTTGCTTATTTCTCTCACAAGATCTGGCAACACTGAATGCTTTAGAATGATGAATGTTACGTTCCAACTTTTCCGACTTTTTTGTCTACCTTTGGATCACAAAACACCACATCGAAGCCATGTTCTTTCTTGGACCACGTGAAATCTGCCTCTGTTGAACCAGTACAGTTGGACCAGTAGGCCTACCCATTGCAAGTTTGCTATATCTACCAGGGTGAAACTATAGTCTTGGCTGCTGTTGTATTGTGTTCTGTATTGATTTGATTGTATCTTATAGTAAACTAAATATATCATGTATAAATTAGCATAGTAACACTAAACGTGTGTCTGTGTGCGCGCACGCCCGTGCATCAATTTTTTTTTCTACATTCCATCCCACCATGTAGACAGTCCGGTGCTGGTGACGTGACGTCCATCTTCTACTTGGGAGTCGGGACATCCATGGAGATGCAGCATAGTCAACAACAATATAATAAGAAAACAAAACGTTTCATACTCATGTCATGTGTGACTCCTTATCTCTGAGAGCATAATGTTTCACTGTCATTTCCAGTTATATTCTTTGGACTAAACTTATAGAAAATATGGGCATTACTTTAGAATTACATGCTAATGTTCAAATACTCTTGTCATACACAGCCTAATCGTTTTTTTTCTCTTTTTTCAAATGAGACCGTTTCATGCTTTCAATTGGTGTATATGGATAATATTAGATTTTACTATACCCTTTTGTATCTAAGACTAGTAAAGTTGAATCCAATGTGCTGGGGTCCCCAGAAAAATTATGATTACATGTAGAAGTAAATACTAACAGAATGTACAAGAGTTTTTCACTATTATATCTGTAATGCTTACAGTCATGTAATTATGTACCATTCTGCCAAATGAAAGACCATCTCCTATCATGAAACAGTTCAAAATAACCCTTATAGAATTGGGTGTAAATACATTTTGTCATTATAAATGCTTACACAATGTAGAATATACCAATGAGTAGAGCAAGCAGTGTGTAAATGTAACCGTTTTATTTAGAAGGAAAAAAATATGGCTGTTGTGTCCCAGGTCTTCATCTGCAGTTCCTTCATTTTTGCAGGCTGATGACAACTTTCTGTCCTGTCATTGGAAAGAACACATTAGATAAGATTTAGTTTACATGGATATCATCCGACGTGATACCTAATTTATTCTTAGTTGCATGCGCACCAAAATTAGCATACCTACAAGCTCACAAAGTGTCGAGTCCGCGACGCGTTGTGAGCTTGTAGATCTGCTATTTTCGGGACCTGACGTCGTCATGTACTGAGTAGCTCTGAAACATGTCAGTCATGGCGGAGCTTCAACCTGGTGTTTGCACTTTCTACATGTACAGACCTTACACCTACATAAACGTTCATATTTCAAATATAAAGTGCTGACCTCATGCCACGGATGTTACAATTTGAATCAGATGGGTCTAAGTACCAGTATCTTCCGTATTGTTTAATAAAAAGCATTTTAATCCAATCGGTGGCCATTTTCTCCTTATGCTTTCAATTACGCGACCCTATCGGTTGGGATGTATATTGCACTCTGATACATTATACATCTAAGAGAAAATGGCCACCATTCGGATTTAAATGTTTTTTTATTGAAAAATACGGAAGATACGGGTACTTAGACCCATCCGATTCCAATTGTAACATCTGTGGCCTTTATAAGAACTTTATATTTGAAATATGAACGTTTATGTAGATGAAAGGGTTGTGAATGGAGAAAGTGCCAAAACCAGGTTGAAGTTCCGCCATGACAGTCATGTTCCCAAAAAAAAAGAAATGGGTTTGCTACAGGCAAAGTCAACAATGTTTACTTACTCGAGAGACAAGCGTCCACCGTCCACGGTCCGGTACATTCTGTCAGTTCCACTAGGAAACATCCCCGACGGGTTGTTGCTCCTCACTGTCATATGCGTGTGGGTCCGGGTACTAAAGTATAACTCTGATATGTTTTCAGTCAGACGCCATGATAGTACACATGTGAGGTAGCTAATGGGAGTGGTCGAGTGGGGAAAGAAGGTTGAAGAATGTTACGGTGACACCTTCGGGGCCGGTCCTTTGAGCTATGGGGGTTGGTTTGGATTTGAACTACACCTGTAGTCACCTGCAGTCATGTAGTGCGGACATAAGGTGAGAGCTGCGGAAAACGTAATTTGACGCTATGGGCAGCAAAATCGGCGAAGTTTCCCCTTAAGCTTTACAGTTTGCCTGCTACCAAGTGGGCTAGGCAGAGAAATGTTACCTTGCGACTGTAGCTTACTGGGTAGAGAGGCCATCTTAATCAGAAGGTGCCTCCCGGCTCGCCCATGTCTAAGTCTCCCTGAGCAAGACACTTGGCAAACCCTAACAGCTCTCAATGACCTCTTATCATGACCATCTAAGCAGCCATCATTCAGGTGAAGCTGAGACATCATTTCCTCATTAGGATTAATAAAGGTCTCCCCTCCTATCTTGTTTACTGTGCAGGGAATCCAATAATCCACAATAATGGAATGGAGCTCTCACTAATAATGGAATGGAGCTCTCACTAGACAGAAAAAAAATAAGCCAGGATTTCCCTTTATTTAGCTTGATGGAATACACCAGTGTTGAGTCACCACTTGTATTAGTGTAGGCTGGCGTCCACACCCCTCTCAGGCTTATGCAAAACTGCAACAGGTCTAGTTGGTCAGAGAGTGAAGTGTTAGATGGTTGCATAATGACTCTCTCCATGCACTTACTGTGGATGGGTGTGAGGGCAGTGGGTCTGTAATCCTGCATTTCTTTGGCTCCAGTTGTCTTGGGAATGAAGAAGATTATCTTTGGTGCTTTCTAAATTGTTGGAACAAAGCTTGTGTCCCCACAAGCAGCTGGAAACATTTGGTACTGTGTGTACTGAACATTCAACTGTTGAACACATACTTTAAGGATTCTCCCTTTTTTAATGTAAACTGTATTTAATCAGGATAGCCACCATTGAGATTAAAACATCTCAATTGTGAGAATCGAGGGAGACCTAGCCAAGATAGGCAGCAGCATAATTAAAAACACTGTTACAGACAGAAAACACCAAAGGAGACATAATTAAAATAATTCTTAATTCAAAAGGGATTTCTGAGAGTCAATTTCATAATAGGATAAATTTAAAACATTGTTATATTAAGTCAATGAGGGTGCAGAACACACAAAAGCTCCTTTTCCAATTTCCATACGAGCATTTGGACAAAAAGCATAAAGGAGTCCTGAGAATACTAAGAGTATTGTCCAGCACTGCTCCGCATGATAAAGATATGAATAATAAGGGAGCAGACCAATAATTGCCATTTATATCATCGCTGTCGAGCTAAAACCTTGTGACACCTTTACTATATTGTTTTCATATATTAACTTAGTATTTAGTACTTACTTATTTGTATGTGTAGTGTAGTGCAAACATTGGTAAAGTGTAGTGCAAACATTGGTAAAGTGTAGTGCAAACATTGGTAAAAAAGCCAATCTATAAGCTCAACGCTTGAAACGATTATAATGAGGCAGTGATTGGATTGTTTATTGCCGTCGCTTCTGGTTTGTAATGACCTTTAGGCTGAAGCATTTGAAGATTTTGTGAGCCAAAAGTCTGTCTCGAGAGACTATTGAATCTCCTTGTGTCCTTAACATTACCACAGGAGAACTTCCCCTTTTCACTTCACCTTCTCACTCATGTTTTACTCTCCTTATCTGGCACTGTAACTCTAATTTCCCTGTAAGAATGTATTAGCTATTTTTGGATCAGACGTTGTTTTAGGTCTTTCATGATCTACAGTATGGATTGTTGTTTGTGAACATCCATAACGTTTTTTTTCCTCTGGATAACAGATTATGTGCAAAACTGCATGAGGTGAGTGAGTTGTTGAGTTATTCGGTGTCCTGTCCTCATTCCGTCCTTCGAATAAAACATCCCAGTCTGTAACTTCTGTGTTCTCAGAGTTGTTCCGTTGCATCATTCGCCCACATGGGGATAGTTTTGGTTTTGTATAGGATGAGTCTTTGCCTGTACCGTGGCAGTCGTAGGGATTGTATTATGATCAGAGCAAGCTAGTGGTGGTTGGCATCTTTTGACATGAGCATCAGGTAGTCCCAAAGCATTTATCTAATATTCTGTTCTGCTTGGACAGGGCGACACATATTGTTCTAGTGAGGGACCTTGAGGGGGATGGGGAAGATGCTATTTATGTAGCACATAGCCAGACAGAGGTCCACAGACCCCAAACAAAGTGTGCACGAGCATGTCTACAATACTTGGTTGCGCATCTTGTTTCACACCGGATATGTTGATGTGCGACGCCGACACGCAGCTAAGTATAAATGGGCCTCATTCCCCAGGGCCCTGAAGTCATAAGGGAGAGAGTTTGAGAGTGTCTGCACCTACATTTCAGCGCGTTAGCAATGTGGGGCAGAATGGGCTCATGAGGTAGAGCCAAGCGGTCGCCCGGGCTTCGATCGCGGCTCATCCCAGCATCGTGTCCAAGTGTCTCGAACAATACACTGAATCCCTAAACTGCTCCCCTGGGCGCTCATCAATGGCCGCCCACTGCTCCTAATAGCTGGGATGGGTTAAATGCAGAGGACAAATTCCTCGTATAAATGCACATGGCCAATTAATCTTCCCTTCCATTCCCTAAGGGTGTGTGTAGATAAAATGGGCTTTTAGGTTGCTGTGAAAAGCTAAATAATAATGTTTAACTCTTGATAGGCTACTATAAATCTGACAGGTTGGATAATGAAGCCAGGTTGAGGTTTGAACGTGTCATCTTTCTCACCCCTCGTGCGCTCGCAGACCTGACGAAATGGGAAAAGGGGGGGGGGGGGGAGAGGAAATGAGAGTTGAAAAGGAGACAGGAGCGAGAGACTGACTGTTTGAACGTACATTGAACCAGAGCAGATGAAGCTCTTTGAACTGACTGGAGTGTAGAGATACTCAAAACTGTTCATTATACAGAGAGAGAAAGAAAGAAAGAAAGAGAGAAAACAGAGAGAGGGGGCTTTTCTCCTGCGGTAGTTGCAGTCATTTGATGGATAGCTGTGTTTAGCATTGGGCTGATTTAAGACCATTCTCTCCCTGAGGACCTGCCGCAATCTGGCACATTATTACAATTACACTGGATTTCAATCTGTGCTACCGTCAGCCCACAGTATGCATGGAACACTTAATCATTATCATGCTGTTATTTAATTTCATTGTG
>NC_137606.1:43561258-43571335 GCF_963280865.1 Gymnoscopelus braueri
GTAGGCCTACGTAGGTTTATAGTTTCCCAAGGACTATAGCCGTTTCACTCATGATGCAATTTCTCTTTCATAACAGATACATACATGTGCCAGATAATCCCCACACCAAGAGAGTCAAAAAAGAAAAGACGTTGGATTGATGTACTTTATTTAGACATGAGACATGAGAAACAGTACATGGAAGTACAATTCACAATACAAGGTTTCAGTCATTCAGTCGGACTTCACTGTATAGGCTACTATAGTTGCCTTTTCATAAATGATATATTTTTGTACTTAAGCTGTCGTGAAAGTTTATAATATTTAGAGAAATTTAAAGTTTCAAATACAAAAGTATTAGTAGTTGTGAAGGTTAGCAAACTGAACATTTAGACTGAATGTTTCCTGTATCCTCATCTTGCCCTAATGCACACAAGTGTTTCACCAGGTTTTATTTGTGTTGTTTCTCATAAGCGTACATCCGTTGTCCGTCAACAACACAGAAGTCTGTGGCTTGACTTCTGTGCGCTCACTGTGTTGAGCGCTCAGTGCGTTCTCCCCACTTCGGGGCGAGGCTCCCCAAAGACCGTGCACTTACATAGATCGCCTCCCCTCCCCAGCATAGCTCTCCAGCCACAACCCTATATTTCTGCGCGACTAGCACAAACATTGTCGCATAGTTGATGACGTCTGTGTCCACAGGGGAACACTATGTGCATGCCGCCACCTGTAGGATCGGGGGTATATATGCATGTGTTCTCTGGCGCGATTGGATCTTGGCCAATGTGAATGCAGGCCAGCATTCGAACTGGGAAACGTTTTCAATGAAAACGGATCCAGTGTGAAACCGCTCTTAGTCAAACAGACCCAGTGGTGGAAAGTAACTAAGTACATTTACAAGTTCTGGAACATCTTGTTTTGTAGTTGAACTCAGATCATGGTTCATTGATTGAACTGACAGGGACTGACTCTGACAAAGACAGCTGTCTTGCTGTCAAAATGTTGGCCTTAGTTAAATATTAAATCAACTTTGCATCACAGCTAGACTGTGAGGCAGCATTCTTTTTACTTCCTGAATTGAACTGAACATTAATAATGAATTGACCAAAGCATTATGAGGTCTGCACACAAACGTCACTGACAGTCTAAGTTAGCTTAGTTCCTTCTTACGGGTTAAATCAGGGTTAAATGTGCACTATAGATAGATCTAAAATGACTAGCCTCAGAGACATAGTATGCTCTCACCTCCTCTTTTCTTCAACCTAGAAAAGTCAGAGAGCCGGAGGCAGCAGATGGCGTGTGTCAGCCTCCCCAAAGGCAGAGTTTAAATCTAACCCAGCTTGATGCGGTGGATTTTTATACTAAGCTGTACACAGTACCAGCGCAAAGGTGGCACTCTCTGTCGGGGATGAAGTTATCAAAGTGGGGCTGAATTCATTGGCCCTGTACAAACCACCTGTTGATAAACAGGTGGTTGTTCTCCAGAGGAGAATTGAACAGTGCATGGGGGGATAGCTACAAACAGCTCTCACATCAACACCTGCATCCTGATATTGAGGAGGGCTGTCCATTGGTACAGCACGAGACATGTTTATTTCCCCTGTTTATTCGGTGCCCCAGGCTGGTAGAGATTTGAAGGTTTGTTGAGGGGTTGGGGGGCCTTGTCCTGCAGGAATTACAGCTTCATATTTGGTCCAAAGTTCAGCATGAGGTGGAGAGCCTCTGTACCATTGGTTTATTTTGTGTATGGGGGTTGATAAGCAGTCTCTGTGGAGAAAGGGATAAGATTTAAGGCACTGCTTCTCAACGACGGGTCCAGGGACCACCCTTATGGGTCTGTAACTCTTAGAGTGTACAAACGGAACCAAATGGACCCCAAGTGGGTGGACCCCATGGGTCTGTAACTCTGAGAGTGTACAATGTGGTAAGGGTCCATTTGGGCTCCATTTGTACTCTCTCTGCGTTAAATAATCACTGAGGATGTTACAGTATAGATTGGGGTCCCAGAGATGCAACATTGTATCCAATGGGGGTCTGTTTAATTCATCATTCATAATATCAAACTGGGATGCCTTGAGTTTAAAAAAGGTTGATGATGATGATGATGATGATGATTATTATTAAAGAGCAATTTGTAAATAATTAACAAACATTCTTCTTTCTCTCTCTCTCTCTATTCTTGTCTGTCTGGCGTTCGGTTGGTCTGTCTATCACAATAGACAGACAGACAGACAGACAGACAGACAGACAGACAGACAGACAGACAGACAGACAGACAGACAGAGAGGCGCAGTAATGTCTAGTGGGACCTTCTGCAATAATCACGTTTGATTTCCACTCTGAGGCTGTCAGCTGTCGGCAGTGCAGCGCGCGCACACACACACACACACACGCACACGCACACGCACACGCACACGCACACGCACACGCGCACGCGCACACACACACACACACACACACACACACACACACACACACACACACACACACACACACACACACACACACACACACACACACACACACACACACACACACACACAGTGAGGTGAAGTGGAAGTCACTGAGGCGTTGAAAAGAAAGGGAGGGTGAGGCTTCAGATAGAGAGAAACATAATTAATTTCCCTTCTGTGTGTGTGTGTGTGTGTGTGTGTGTGTGTGTGTGTGTGTGTGTGTGTGTGTGTGTGTGTGTGTGTGTGTGTGTGTGTGTGTGTGTGTGTGTGTGTGTGTGTGTGTGTGTGTGTGTGTGTGTGTGTGTGTGTGTGGGGGGGGGCTGTACAGAGGCTGAACAGAACTCCTCTGACACTGTGATGGAGAGATTAACAGAAGAGGAAGAGTAGACATTAAAGAGGAAGAGTAGACAGGGAAGAGCAGATGACAGAGGAGAGTGCCAACCCAGTCGCCAGAATAAAATATTGGCATTGTATGTTTCTGGACACCACTGATTCATTAAATTTCGTTTTAATTTGTTTTAATTTCTTTTAATTGGAGTTGGCGTTTTGAGGGAATAGAATAAGGATTTTTCCTTGTCAATTAAATTGATTATACTGATTAACTCTTGCACTTCTAGTGGTAAAACAATATAATGTTCATAGGAGCATAATGCATTCAGCCATGAAATTAAGCCATTAAAGTGCTGAGACAGTGGAAGCTGTGTTTAGACCAAATGTGGTCGCTAGGTGGGCAAAACTCCAAGCCAGTGACTAGATTGCAGGGTACGGGCGACGATAGTGGTGAGGCTGTTTGCGAGGTTAGACTGAAATTAAAAGGATTAAAGGAGTGCTGGGAGTGTTTAAGCCGTATTTAGACAGTTGGCAGGACGGGGTTATTAGCTAATGAAAAGACATGGCCGTGCGCTAATGAGAGGATATGGGGAGTTTTGCCGGGTTTGACTGATTTGAATCCAGCCAAGTGGATTGGTATAAGAGAGTCTATGCTGTCATCACAAAGACCTGTTTACAGGAGAAGACAGCATTACCGTCCTACCAGTGTGACCTTAAGAATGCCACTGAATGCGTGCACACACCCACAATGCCACAAAGAGACATTACCTATGTGTATCTACAATTTTCAGTCGTGTTTGTTTGATCTAAGTCTTCTAGATTTTGTTCGTGTTTTCCACTAATACTTTGCCTATGAAAGATTATGTTGTAGCCATGAAGCTTCTTGAATTGAATTGAACAACAAGAGACGGAGACAGAGCCTCTCTATACTCCAGGTATTGGTTAGTTGAAGGATGTCAAAGCTTACAACTTTCTACTGGCTCAGTAGGAAGTTAGCTACTGTAGCTTGTTGTTTTTCTTGTTCAATAGGATCTAAACTAGACTATTTGAGAGAAGTGGGGGCAGGTTAGAACAGAAGGCTTTCTCTGGTTAAAAACGATCATAGTTGGAACTGACAGAGAGGGATACAGAGGGACGTTTCTATGTTGCTACTTCGGGTCCTATCAGCTTTAAAAGTGGCCTATTTGTTGCATGATAGAGAACACAAGTTATACTGACGCAGCATGAAGTTGCCAGTTTGGACTGAGGCCGATTTCCTTTCTATCTTTATTTCCTTTTCCCCCAGAGCAGATACATGGGACTATTAGAGTGAGAGGAGTCATTGTAGTTGAGCTGACAGCTTGGAAGAGGACCACATGCTGACAATGATGACACTTTGAACAAATATATAGAGAGAGAGAGCACAGGGAGGGAGTGGTACTGAGACAGAGAGAGAGAGACTTTGAGAGGTATGGCTACAACTGTTGATTATCTTCTTAATTAATTATATTAATTACTTGTATATATATATCAACAAATAAACATGACAAATATTCTAAATTCTTTTTTTGTAATCAACTACATTGATTAGTCTT
Source organism: Gymnoscopelus braueri (assembly GCF_963280865.1). Lineage (NCBI taxonomy): Eukaryota > Metazoa > Chordata > Actinopteri > Myctophiformes > Myctophidae > Gymnoscopelus > Gymnoscopelus braueri. Next base: position 43,565,595 of record NC_137606.1, read on the forward strand.
ATTAACCACTTTTTCATACTTAATACAACAGTGTTACAAAAAATAACAAAAACAGCTGATACAAGGTTTGTAGATCTGCTATTTGTGAAATGTGAAATTTCATTTAAATTGATGAAATTTTTCCTATAATTTTGATTAACTATTGCACCCCTAGAGACCAGCAAAGAGAAAGACAGATAGAAAGACCTGTTGTCCGTTCACAGGCGCAGGGGCTATTCAATCTTTTCATTCATTCAACCTTTATTTAAGATTCTCGGAGAGATCAATTGAGGGAGACCCTCATTTACAATGATGCCGAGATTACACACATATAAATAACATAAGAGTAACAAGAAAAAACAATAAAGTTGACACAAACCGTTAAAACAATTGCATGTTAACTCTTTCACTGCCAAGAGTATTTTCATAAAGTACTTCCCCAGTGCCAGCAATTTGCGTTTTTTTTAATTTTTTAATTTTTCATTCAAATAAATTATCTGATTGGGTTTTTAAACCCATAATACAGTTCTACCAGTAGAGAGCAACAAATCGACACATTGATGACCTCGCTGGCTCACTCGCCCCCTCCCAAACAGGCTGACGTCACATCCGGTCATAACCGACAATCGACAATTGTTGATCGGGCTAAATTACGATGTGATACACGACTACGATGACTGATCGTCACCCAGACCAAAGAGAGTAGACGTGGACCTCTCCGTTCGTTTTTTATACCGTGTGAAAAAACGTGACTTTCCCTATTCTGGCCAAAAATGACCGCGGGAAAAAAATTAGAAGCGGAAACGGAATATGCGTCATGAAACCGGAACCCAATGAGTCTGAAGGAGTCAGGAAGCGAAAGTGATCATGAAAAATAAACAGAATAGCGCGACCACAGTCAAAAGTAAAAACTCGGGATTTCTCGTGCTGGCAGGGAGGGTACTCGGGAAAAACTTGGGATATCTCGGGGCGTGGCACTGAGAGAGTTAACATCAATCAGTTAAAACAGTTGCATATAGGTAAGACATGGTTATTATATAGATTCCTAAAATGGCCAATAGATACTAGGGTATTCAATTTAAGCTCTTGTTGCAAGAGGTTCCAAGACTCAGGTGCACCAAAGCTGAAAGCAGCCTTTCCCTGTTCTGAATTGGCAAAAGGAGCCAACAGGATTAGCCAATCGCTGGAGCGGGTTAGAATGTGATTAGGTTTCAGACGTAGCATGGATGAGATATAAGGTGGTAATGTTCCAACCAGGGCTTTATAAATAAAAAGATGCCAATGACTATTGCGTCTCTCAGTCAGAGAAGACCAGCCCACTTTATCATACAAGGCACAATGATGGGTGTTGTAGCTATAACCAGTAATACATCTCAGAGCTGAGTGGTAAACTGTGTCCAGAGGCTTGAGTGTGGAGGCGGCTGCATGACGGTAGATTATATCTCCGTAGTCCAGTACCGATAGAAATGTAGATGGAATCTAGATGGGGTTTAAGTGGGTGTTGGTGGTGGTGGGTTGCCAGATTGGAACAGGGGTTGCCAGGTTGGACAAGAAAGAAAGTGTTGCTGAGTCTCAGGCAGTGTTGGCCAAGATACTTTAAACAAAAAGTAACTAGTTATAGTTACTAGTTACTTTTGCGTTATTTTTATTTATTTATTTTGCTTCAAAATGTAATTATACATTTACATACATGTTCCTGCAGCACAAGCAGACAACTCTCAACTTTCATCTATTGTAGCTCACTATGATGAAAACTTGTAGATTTAGGATTCATGTCTTCAACAACAACATTGAATCCAATAATCTTGAACATGCCTCCACGTTGAACGTGCATGTGCGTAGTTGCTTTACAGTAATTCGCTACAGTTACTTAACGGTAACGTGTTACTTTGTAACGTGTTAGTTCCAGTATTGGTCTGGACCCAAGCAGTGGTGTAACATAACTAAATGCATGTACTCAAGTACTGTACTTAAGTACAATTTTGAGCAACTTCTACTTTGTTGGAGTATTTCCAATTTTCGATACTTTTAGATCTAATCCACCACATCTCAGAGGCAAATATTGTACGTTTACTCCACTACAATTATTTGAAGTGAGTTACGAGTTACTTTGAAGATTTTGATTATTATTACAAAACATGCATTAGCCACTTCAGCCCTATTTAGACTTTGGCCATTTGAAAATAGCAGATCTGCAACCTCACACGAGCTTGTAGATCAGCTATTCTCAAAAGATTTTAATACATTTTAGACATAACTTATGTTATGTCTAAAAGTACTTCCTACTTTTAATACTTTAAGTACATTCTGATACCAATACTTTTGTACTTTTACTCAAGAACATTTTTGATTACCGGACTTTTACTTGTAACAGAGTGTTTCTACATTGCAGTATTGATACTTTTGCTTCAGTATCTTTTTTTTTGTATTACTTTTTCCCCCACTGGATACAAGTGCAGAACAACCAAAGGCAGAGTGAGTTGAAATGCGATGAGTTTGTTTACAAAGAACAAGGCTTTACAGAGAGGTGAGGCAGGCAGAGGTCAAAGAAGGAGAGGGCAGTCCATTAAAGCAAACAAGTCCAAGGGAACAGGCAATAAGTCGATATCCGAATGAAAGAAAAGGCCACAACAATGAAGCAGGTACAGTATACAGGGTAGAATCTGAGACAGGGATTCAGAAAAACACTCAAGGACAAGAACAAGAGGCTATAGTGAGCCAAGAAGGACACACATCAAGTAGTTTCTCAATAACTGTACTCGTTCTTGTGAACTTGTGAATCAGTCACTATGACACTATGACACCACCAGCCAGAGCACTCTGAAAACAACAGATTCTCAGTGTGTATTTCCGAACGCACCCAAACGTGGCACTGCGTGAGTGGAAGGAGTCCAGTCTCACGGGCAGCAAGCTGATGAGATACTGTAAGTGGTGATAATATAACGGGTGAGAAGATGGATGAGGAACTTCAGGGCTGTGGGAGTGGGAACAGGTGTATGGGACTGAGGTGAGGTGAAATGGAATGTGGGAGTGGCCAGAGGGGAGAGACAGAGACAGAGAGACTGACAGAAAGACTGAAGAACAGGGACAGAGGAATACAGAGCTGAGAGATGGACTGTATCAAGACAGAGAGAAGTTACCTGGTTGAATAGTCAGTGGCCAATTGTAGCCATTAGAGGGATAGTGGGAGAATTAGAGAGAGAGAAAGGGAGCGGGTATTGCTTGGACAGTGTGAAGGAGAACAGTTGCTGTTGCCAGTTTGGAGCAGTATAACTTTACAGAGAGAGAGAGAGAGAGAGAGAGAGAGAGAGAGAGAGAGAGAGAGAGAGAGAGAGAGAGAGAGAGAGAGAGAGAGAGAGAGAGAGAGAGAGAGAGAGAGAGAGAGAGAGAGAGAGAGAGAGAGAGAGAGAGAGAGAGAGAGAGAGAGAGAGAGAGAGAGAGAGAGAGAGAGAGAGAGAGAGAGAGAGAGAGAGAGAGAGAGAGAGAGAGACTGGCATCTATACCCCTCAGGCTGTCGACCTCAAAAGGGGGGTTGTTTGGCAAGGGAAAGAGAGGTGGCATGCCTTATTAACACAATGTAGGGGTAGGTTGCCAGGTTGGAATGGTATGAGTATGTCTATTGGGAGAGGAAACTGGGTTCCATTTAGGATGAACTAATATTATAGTGGCGGAGGCTATGTTTAGTTATTGGAATACGAGGGGGGTTGCAAGTTTGCACGAGAGAGGGTCAAACAGAGATGCTACTATATGCCAATAATGGTACTTTATTAGCAAGAGAAAGATATTTTGTAGTTTAACTTTTTTTTGGGCGTGGGAGAGAGAAAAGGTCACAGTTGGAGGAAAGGAGGCAGGTTGCCAGTTTGGAACAGAGTGAGGGACTGAGGGTTTGAAGTGCTACCAGGCGTAGCCAGGGGGTTATTTGGCATACAACAGGGTTTAATTCTGTCCGATTGGGGTCGGAGTAGGGTTGTTAAGGTCAAGCGTGTGGCTGCAGTGACAGAGAGCTAAGGAGACAAGGACACGGAGATAGCAGAGAGACATGCACAGACACAGAGAATAATGGAGAGAGATGGGGAATTCATCTGCCACCTGTGTATTGACATTGTCTATCTCTTTATCTCTCACCACTGACGTATGGCTCTGTCAGTCACCCAGCAGCCACCTGGCAGCTAGCCAGTACCAAGCCACAACATATGGTATTCAGTTGTTTAGCTCACAGTTCTAGGCCTGGGCTACATGTACAGGTATATGGATATCTTTCTATACTCATATTTTCGTCCTCCATGAAAAAATTAAGCAAAAAAGAAACAATGATAAGTGAAGTTAAGCAAATAGTCCTAACAGCTCTAAACAAACATGAACAACCCAATAGATATCCGTCATCATTGTTGTAGTGCTATGCATCCCAAGTCTATAATGAACATACTTAAAATGCATTATAATCTACGTATAATAACTAAATTATACTCATAATGATTTATAACAATAATCATAACACATAAAGCATATTATAATGACTTGTATTTGAGAGAGAGAGAGAGAGAGAGAGAGAGAGAGAGAGAGAGAGAGAGAGAGGAGACGACAACGACGACAACAACTAATTGTTTGATGTATATGAGTTTGCAAGTCAAAAGTTAAAAGTGAATAAGAGACAGAACAAGAGACAGGGAAGAGAGAGACAGTAATGACTCAGACAGAGTGAGAGAGACAGACAGACATTGACGGTGATAAAACACAGTGACGTGAGATATACAGAGTCGTATATTTCTTGATGTATATCACTGACCTGCTACAGCTACAAATCATGTATTGCTGGATTCAGCACAACCACATATTTCCAGCAAACCCTGAATGCTACCTCTGGAACAATCATATCCCGAGATGTCTAAAAGTAAATGAATCCATTCATCATTTCTATTTGACATTTCTGCCTATTGTAGGCCCGTGTTTGTAGGACTTGATCACCCCAATGCATCATGATATTCATAACGCCCAAGCCACTGTCTCACACGTTTTGGGATCAATCAGCCCCCTTGCATTATGAAGTTATATGTGGCTCAGGTGTATCATGTCCCATTTGGCCTCACTGTATTTTGTTTCTTTTAGGGCCGTGTAGAAAAGAAAATAGTGAAAAGTTTGGAGAGGAGCGCAGCTCATCAATATTACTTTACTATGCAGTGCCACTGGTGGAGAGACACGCACACCAGCAGCAAACATTGAGCGCAGGCGTCTCGCTCAGTGCATGTGTAGCCAGTGGTGGAAAGTAACTAAGTACATTTACTTAAGTACTGTACTTAAGTACAATTTTGAGGTATTTGTACTTTACTTGAGTATTCCAATTTCCATTACTTTTACTTCTACTCCACTACATCTCAGAGGCAAATATTGTACTTTTACTCCACTACATTTACTTGAAAACTTTAGTTACTAGTTACTTTTCAGATGTAAATTATGATATAATGAAACATACATTAACCACTTTAGCCCTATTTTATACCTAGGCTATTTGAAAATAGCAGATCTACAAGCTCACAACGCGTCGCAGCGCGACGCGTTGTGAGCTTGTAGATCGGCTATTTTCAAATATTTAGTACTTTTACTTTTGATACTTTAAGTACATTTTGATGCCAATACTTTTGTACTTTTACTCAAGTACATTTTTTATTCTGGACTTTTACTTGTAACAGAGTATTTTTATATTGCAGTATTGGTACTTTTACTTAAGTAAAGAATTTGAGTACTTTTTCCACCACTGTGTGTAG